>NC_063188.1:85633986-85705962 GCF_023159225.1 Perognathus longimembris pacificus | reverse complement strand
GAGGCGGGTTTAGAGCCAGGAGAAAATATCCTACAAAACAGTTCTGTGATAACAAATAAATTGAAACTCGGACCTTGACACCCACCAGGGCAGCCATTGCTCGTCCATTCCAGCTTAAGTGCTGAGTTGAGCTCTCTGGAGGAGGAAGGTAGTTCTCTCAGCTAGAGGACCTTCAGCACAGCTGGACATGGGAACCTATTTTAAAAATGGGGAAAGCTAGGCGCTGGTGGCTCACACCTGTAATCCTAGCCACTCAGGAGGCTGAGATCCAAGGATCGTGGTTTGAAGCCTGCCTGGGCAGAAAAGTCTGTGAGACTCTTCTCTCCAATAAACTACCCTGGAAAGGCTGGAAGTATGCGAAAAGAAGCCAGGGACAGTGCTCAGGCCCTGAGTTCAAGGCCCAGGACTCCCCCCACCACCAAAAACAAAAAGAAAAGAAAAAAGAAAAGGCTGGAAGTAGTGCTGTGGCTCAAATGTTAGAGCTTCCTTGAGCACAAGAAGCCCAGGGACAGTGCCCAGGCCCTGAGTTTAAGCTCCAGGACCAGCGGGAAAAAAAAAGAGTGAGGGGAGCAAAGGCCAGGCATGAGTGATTCATTCCTGTAATAATACTAGCTATTCAGGACGCTGAGATCTGAGGATTATAGTTCAAAGCCATCCCAGGCAGGAAAAGTCTGAGACTTTTTTTTTTTTGGCCAGTCCCGGGCCTTGGACTTAGGGCCTGAGCACTGTCCCTGGCTTCCTTTTTGCTCAAGGCTAGCACTCTGCCACTTGAGCCACAGCGCCACTTCTGGCCATTTTCTAGATATGTGGTGCTGGAGAATCGAACCCAGGGCTTCATGTATACGAGGCGAGCTCTCTTGCCACTAGGCCACATTCCCAGCCCAAGTCTGAGACTTTTATCTCCACTTACTCACCAAAAACTTCTGGAAAGAGAGCTGTAGCTCAAGGGGAAGAGCACTAGCTTGAGCAAAAGAAACTCAAGGACAAGCTGGGTGTCAGTGGATTATAGAAAAGAAAGAAAGAAACTCAGAGACAGCACCTTGGCCCGAGTTCAAGCCCCAGGACAGGCGCTCACACACAAAATATAGTGAAATCATGAATAAATATATAAAAGTAGGGAGTGAAGGTTTATTGAGCCCCACGATCGCAGCCTTTTCCCAAATGACCTTCACTGAAAGTTACATACCCACCCTCCAGACAATTTTCCAGAAAGCTGCTTGTCTAAGAACCTGACAGTCCAAGACAGAAGATCTAAATATTCTGATATTAGTATAACAGTCCAAGTCCATTGTAATGAAATCTATCATCAGTAGCCTTCACCAAGCTCTATTCCAATCCTTTTTTACATTATAATCTTAAACTTGAGCAGATAGTCCAGGATTTCTCAAGAAATTCTCTAAAGTACAAAACAGAGGCCAGAACATGGAGCATAAATGGATGTGACAGAAACAAAGACTATGCTGAAAGATATCTTCAATAGTTAATATTTTCTGAGAAATGAAAGAAGATATTCCAACCAAATGAAAAGAAATAGGTCATGAGCAGGAAAAGGCTCTTAGAAATAAAAACTAAGATAACAAAAATTTTTAAAAGTCAATGGGAATAGAAGAACCTAAAGTTCATGAAATCTCTCAAAATGTGGAATAAAAAAAAAAGACAGAGCTGGGCACTGGTGGCTCAAGCCTGTGATCCTAGCTACTCAGGAGGCTAAGATCTGAGGATCATGGTTCAAAGCCAGCCCAGGTAGGAAAGTCGATGAGATTCTTATCTCCAAATAACCACCAGAAAAACCAGAAGTGGCACTGTACCTCAAAGTGTTAGAGTGCTAGCCTTGAACAAAAAGTGCCCAGGGACAGTGCCCAGTTCAAGACAAGACCGACAAGAAACAAAACAACAACAAAAACGCCAACAAAGACAGAAATGGTAAGTAGGAGATAAAGCATAAGAAAATCATTGAGTCAGCCAACATGTTCAATAGATCAATATTATTAGCTCCAGAATGAGAACTCATTGAAAATTGAAGGACTGAAATGATCAAAGAAAAGATTCAAGAAAATTTCTCAGACTTACAGGATGTAGGTTTATACACTGAAATGATTCAGTGACTATACAACGCAAAGGCTACGGGATAAAAAGCAAACTATACCACAGCAAAATATTAGATTCTAGAACACATCTGGAGGAGTTGCTCAAGTGGTAGAACACTTGCCTTACAAGCTTTAAGTGCTAAGTTCAAGCCCCAGTGCCACCAAAAAATATTTCTAGAACACAGGGGACAAAGAAAAAATCCTATAAGTTGCAAGACCGAAAATTAAAGGACTGGACATATGGCTCTTACCTAGCAAGTATGAGGCTCTGAGTGCAAGCTCCAGTGCCACTTTCCTCCACCAAAAAAATAAGTAAGTAAAACAAAGTGAACTTTATCATTTATGATTTGGTAGGTACCAGTGGCTTCCCACTGTAATCCTCACTACTTGAGAATACCATTGGACAGAAAAAGTTCATGAGACCCCTTGTCTACTGCCAGGTATGCATGATGGTTCAATGTCAGGTAGAACAAGAAGCCTGAAATAGGTGGATCATAGTCCAGGCAAGTAATCAGGCAGGAGTGAGACTCTATCTCAAAAATAATCAGTAGGAGGTTGGGAATATGGCCTAGTGGTAAAGTGCTCACCTCATATACATGAAGGCCTGAGTTGGATTCCCCAGCACCACATATATAGAAAAAGCCGGAAGTGGCGCTGTGGCTCAAGTGGTAGAAAAAAGAAGCCAGGGACAGTGCTCAGGCCCTGAGTTCAAGCCCCAGGACTGGCAAAAAATAAAAATAAAAAAACAAAAACCAACCAGCACAAGAGGGCTAATCGGAGATGTGCTCAGCTGAGGGCTGCTCTGTGTGTCGGGCTGCACCAAGTGTGCTTTGGTTCTGAGTGGAGCTCCTCCCTGAGCAGATGGCCATGCCACGCTGTGATCCACACAGAGCTGTGGGCTGCAGCCTGGCTGGTTGTGATAGGACCTGTTTACACCCACTTGTTTTGTCGATTTTTCTCCTTTTCCTGAGTTATAAGTTTGATGTGTCTTGATTGGCACTAGGCTCTGACTGCCCTGGTATCCATTCTTTAGTTGGATTTCCAGGGTGGAGCTTTGTATTTCTAATTAAGCAGAACTCTGGTATTGCCTTGTTTCTAGTCTACCATCTTGGATCCGCCTCCAAGTTTTTTGTTGTTTTAAGAAAAAATGCTTTTGTGAAACTTCCTTCATTACCAGTATTGTATGAATTTTCTGCCAGGTGATACAATAAAAATATTATTCAATTTAAAACACACTTCATGGGGCTGGGAATATGGCCTAGGGGCAAGAGTGCTTGCCTCGTATACATGAAGCCCTGGGTTCGATTCCTCAGCACCATATATATAGAAAATGGCCAGAAGTGGTGCTGTGGGTCAAGTGGTAGAGTGCTAACCTTGAGCAAAAAGAAGCCAGGGACAGTGCTCAGGCCCTGAGTCCAAGGCCCAGGACTGGAAAAAAAAAATCTTAAAACACACTTCATTATTATGGGAAAAATCTATAATACTGACTACCTAAAATTCAGTGCATAGAAATAAATTAACATTTCTTAATATCAAAAAGAAAATATCCAGGCTGGGTGCCCGTGGCTCATGCCTGTAATCCTAGCTACTCAAGAGGCTGAGATCTGAGGATCACAGTTTGAAGCTGGACCAGGCAGTAAAGTTTGTGAGACTCTTATCTCCTTTCAATTTACCACCAGAAAACCAGAAGCAGTGCTGTGGATCAAAGTGGGTAGAGCACTAGCTAGCCTTGAGCAAAAAGAGCTCAGTGACAGCGCACAGGCCCTGAGTTCGAGCCCCACAACTGACAAAAAAAATTAGCCAGCATAAAATAAGGCTATGGATGTGGCTCAGGGATATATCACCTGCATAAGAAATGCAAAGTCTTGAACTCAAACCACAGTACTGCCAAGAAGGAGAAGGAGAAAAAGAAGAAGAAAGAGAAGGAGAAAAAATTAGTTACCCTGGGTTGTGGACAACCTTGGGAACCTTTGTTGGAGACCTCATCCTACTCTCTAAGTATTCTGAGAATACTTACATGCAGTTCTAATAACTAGCTATCTTTTATTAAGCATCAACAATTTTACATCTGTCATCTCATTTAATTTTATAAACTATTGCAATTTTACAGATGTGGAAAGTAGAGCTTTAGGAGGTATGTGAATTGAATAAGTTGTATTATCTAATAAGACTTAAAAACAACAAGCCAGCCCAGGCAGAAAAGTACATGAGAGTGGGAATGTGGCTTAGTGGTAGAGTGCTTGCCTAGCATGCATGAAGCCCTGGGTTCGATTCCTCAGCACCACATAAACAGAAGAAGTCAGAAGTGGTGTGGCACTCAAGTAGTAGAGTGCTAGCCTTGAGCAAAGCCCCCAGACTATCAGAAAAAAGAAGGAAGTAAAGTATGTGAGACTCTCATTTCCAATTAATCACCTCTAAACCAGAAGTGGAGCTGTAGCTTAAAGTGATAGAGCACTAACCTTTAGCACAAAACCTCAGGGGTAGTGCCCAAGCCCTGAGTTCAAGCCCCATTACCATCACCACCACCAAAAACTGCAAAAGACACAGTTAATGTATGTTTGGTGCTTATCACGTTTTAGAACCCAAGCTGTAACAGATCCTGTTGGTGGCTTAACTGACAATCACTTCATCTCTTATCTGCTGACAAAGCTCTAACTTTGTTTGAGATCCATACATGAAGAAAATGGACCTCATCTCCAGCAAGACAGTCCAAGCCAATCAGGGGGCCTCAATTCCCCTTTGACAGTGATTAAAGACAGGATGGCCAAATATATGGCAAGTGAAATCAGAGAGGAGTTTCCTGGAAAAGGATTCTTACTCTCAAGAAGAAATAAATGGCAGGCACCCATGGCTTATCCCTGTAATCCTAGCTACGCAGGAGGCTGAGATCTGAGGATAGTGGTTAAAGCCAGTGCAGACAGGGAAGTTCACAAGATTCTTATCTCCAATTAACTGGAAGTGGAGTTGGGCTCAAATGGTAGAGCACCAGCCTTAAGCAAAAAAGCCAAGCAAAAGTGTAAGGCAAGAGTTCAAGCCCCAGTACTGACTGTACTAGTGACTGGGGGGATGCCGAGACCTATAGCAGTTTTACTACCACAGGTGGGAACAGTATAGGAGAGCCTGCAAGCTGAAGTTGGAAGAGCATAAAAACTGGAAGAAGTTAGGTTCATGATAAATGAATAAATCCTGAAATTTCCCTACTTTGGGATTTCTTGTATGAAATAGCATATTTTCCTTGTTGTTTCAGAAAAAATAGCTATATAGCATCATGTATTAAAATGGGCCTGGAATTCTCACAAGCAACATTTAGAACTTAGAGGATATGGAGTGATGCCTCCAAAATGCCAAGAAAAATGAATTCTAACCAAGATTCCTATACCTGCAAAACAACCAAATAGGGCTGAAGGTGTGGCTCAAGTGGTAAAGTGCCTGTCAGCAAGCTTAACATCCTGAGTTCAAACTCTAGTACTGACCACACACACACACACACACACACACACACACACACACCAATTAATGAGGCTACATGAAAACATTTTCAGATATGCAAAGTCTCCAAAAACTTATTCCTCTCTGGCTCAAATGACAGAATGTCACAGGCTTGAGTAGAAAAAGCCAGGCAGGCAGGCAGGCAAGCAGGGAAGGAGGGGAAGGAAGGAAGGAAGGAAGGAAGGAAGGAAGGAAGGAAGGAAGGAAGGAAGGAAGGAAGGAAGGAAGGAAGGAAGGAAGGAAGGAAGGAAGGAAGGAGGGAGGGAGGGAAGGAAGGAAGGAAGGAAGGAAGGAAGGAAAATAAGAGATAATTAGGTGATAATAAAATATTTATGGTGAGTTAATTATAAATATATAAGAAACTACATATAGGAAAACCAAAACTATTAATTCTAGGACAAAGAAAAAGTTGATCAAGCAAGGAAAGACAATGTGTGAAGGGGAATTATATAGCTTAGCCATGAATTACATTATATAATCATATAAAGATTGCATTGATTTCAATGTTGGGATTTACAATTAGAAGACAGCTAAATTAGAGTCTTGGAGACTGGGAATGTGGCTGTGAGGAGAGGTGAAATGGTACAAGAGCAGAAATATTCATTTTTCACATTGAGACATCAATAGCTAATGCCTAGCCTGCACAAGGTGAGATCCTCACTGTAAGCATGTTGGGAATGAGAATGAAGGAAATAGCAAAGAAATCAGTTAGGAGAGAAGCAAATGGTTGTCTTGGGGGGTAGAGAACAAAGAGAGAGATCCGGGTGCTGGTGCCTCAAGCCTGTTATCTTAGCTACTCCAGAGGCTGAGATGTAAGAATTGCAGTTTAATGCCACCCCAGGCAGAAAAGTGCCCGGGAGAGTCTTATCTCCAACTAATGACTAAAATACTGTTAGTGGATCTGTGGCTCAAAGTGGTAGAGCACTTGCCTTGAGCCAAAGAGCTCAGGGACAGCGCCCAGGCCCAGAGTTCAAGCCCTGATTGACAAAAGAAAAAAAAAATGAGATGGGCAGAGAACTTTTGCTTTGTTTCTGTTTTTATTTATCTATTTATTTATTTTTCATTCTTAGTCTTGTAGAACTGTTGGAATGTATACAAATTTCAGTAACTTTGATGTTTTTAAGTAAGTTTAAAACACAAGAAATCATGGGGCTGGGAATGCGGCTTTGTGGTAGGTAGAGCGCTTGCCTAGTATGCATGAAGCCCTGGGTTCAATTCCTCAGCACCACATAAACAGAAAAAGCTGGACGTGGCACCGTGGCTCAAGTGGTTGAGCTCTAGCCTTGAGCACAGAGAGACTAAGGGAAAGAGCCCAGGCCCTGTGTTCAAGCCCCACGACTGGAAACAAAGCAAAACAAAACAACAACAGCAAAATACAAGAAACCAAAACAGAAAAAAATATTTTAAAGAAAAAGAGATTGGGAATGTGGTTTAATGGTGGAGTGCTTGCCTAGCATGCATGAGGCCCTGGGTTCAATTCCCCTGTACCACATACATAAACTAAATGGATTTTCTTTCCATTAGTAAAAAAAAAAAAAGAAAAAGAAAAAAAGGTAATTATTAACTCCAAGAAAAATAAAAGTTATCCAAGAATGAAAGAGTGCCAAATGTGCTTCGCTATGAATAATGGTTACCTGATGTACTGGCTATGTTCTCTCTTCATCTTCCAGATCTATCCACCCTGCCTCACCTGCTCTGTGCTCAAGATGCTAATCTCAATGAACTGTACCCACAGATTGTCCTGCCCCACAGCTCTCAGGTGTGCGAGCCCCTGAGGGGGCTCAGCAGGAGATCAGAGGCAGGGAGGGAGGAGGAGAAGCTGGAAGTACATTGTTCCTGGCTCTGATCCCTAGTGTGGTCAGCCAAGGCTGGTCACAGGCCGTAACTGACTGTTCCAGCTGCTGTCTGTGCAGTAATCTATCTCAGGTTCTTGGGTCCTAACACGAGCAATGGAGCCCTCCGTTTTACTAACAGTGTCTCTAGTGGCTTCCTAGTCCCCGCCCACACTTTTAGAAATAGTCCTTTGTTGAATTCTTCTCCAATTACCCAATTTGAATGTGCCATCTGTTTCATGCTGACGGATACATCCATGATCTTATAAACAATGAATGTTGACTGAGATCAAAACTTATAGTATATTAACAGGTGAAGAAGGGAAGGAAATGGATGTATAGTTGAAGGTTCATAGAATCAGTCCAAACCCCCATTGTCCATAGAAGTAAATGGATTGTAACTAAAAGGAAAAAAGAAAAAAGAGAATAAAAGGAAGATAGGAAGGAAGATATATTTACATCTGGGAGGTAAATCCAGAAGAAAAGCAAAAAAAAAAAAATGAGGAAATAAGGATCTTTCTTATCTATCATTTGATTTTTTTAATCTTATCTATCATTTGACTAGCTGAAGACTAGCTCTAAAAGTGGTTCTTCAGCTTTGATTCAAGATTTGTTAATGAGTTTTGAAATCAATTTAGTAGGCACTTATCAATTCTATTACTAGTCAGAGCAGAGTAAAACTGAAAAAGAATAGGCTTCACAAATAGCAAGACTAAATATGATTTTGTTAAGCTTTGATTCAGTTGTGTGTGTGTGTGTGTGTGTTGTAAAATGTATTTCTTATTGTAAACGGGCCTCAAAAGAGTTTGCAATCAGTATTCTACAAGACAGAATGGTGGCTGAAAAATGAAGACAGGGTAAACAAGTAAATATTCTCACTAAATGAGGTTAAAGGGTTTCACTATTCTCTGAGGATGCAGTTAAATTCCAAATGACTGACGGGAGTAATAATTCTCTGCACTGATGGGAGGCCCTGCCGGGTTAACGGTTCTACATGCAGCTCTTATTATAGTCACCCTGTGCATTATAATGTTCTTGGCTCACAGGCTAATAATGAACGAAATCCAGAGCCTCACTGCTGGAATGATGTATTGCTTTATCATGGAAGCCACTACCCACAAAGAAATATAATTGCCCAGGGTGGAGCTAAGGGGACACTGCAATATAGGTTAGGAAATAAGAATAGAAATTACATTCCACACAATAGGAAATGAGACCAAAATCTAGGCCTATTTGCAATTAACTGTAACTTAAAACTATCAACCAGGTGATTCAGGACTGAAGCTAATACAATTCCCAGAATCTAAACACCAAAACCTTTTCATAGAATAAACATCAGCTTTTTTTTTTAACCAGAGAAAAAGGAAAATGAAGTCCAGGCCAAAGAAATCTGTGAAAGCCGAGTGCTGGTGGCTGGTGCCTATAATTCTAGCTACTCAGGAGGCAGAGATCTGAGGATAGTGGTTTAAAGCCAGTCCAGGCAGAAAAGTCTGTGAGAATCTTCTCTCCAATGACCCACCAGAAAACCAGAAGTGGAGCTGTGGCTCAAAGTGGTAAAACACTGGCCTTGAGTGAAAAAAATTCAGAGATAGGCCCTGAGTTCAAGCCCTATGATCCAAAAAAAGAGAGGGAAAGAGAGAGAGAGAGAGAGAGAGAGAGAGAGAGAGAGAGAGAGAGAGAGAGAGAGAGGAAGAAGAAGAAGAAGAAGAAAACGAAGAAGAAGAAGAAGAAGAAGAAGAAGAAGAAGAAGAAGAAGAAGAAGAAGAAGAAGAAGAAGAAGAAGGAGAGAGGAGAGGAGAGGAGAAGAGAAGAGAAGAGAAGAGAAGAGAAGAGAAGAGAAAGAAATGGAAAAGGTGTACTTTGTGAAATGTGAGATTAAATGTTCACAGCACCCCATTTATTACACATTGTTGGAACTCAGTATAATTGTGGAACCCAAGCTATATTTTTATATAATTTGCATGATTATATGAATGCAGACATTAAGAGGAAAATGAGGAATGAGGCTATAATTTGTTATCAACTCGTATAAAGTAAATAACAGGTGGCAGGGAAAGATCAATAATTCTGACATGTTAGGGCATTCATTCATTTTCCTTTCAAGTTCTAAAAACAAATAACAAGCACACAGTTTTTTATCATGAAGGTAAACACTGAAACATGTTTTCTGTGGTGTTGTTTTTTTTTTTTGCTGGTCCTGGGTCTTGAACTCAGGACCTAGGCACTGTCCCTGAGCTTCTTTTGCTCAACCTAGTGCTTTATCACTTGAGCCACAGTGCCACTTCCAGCTTTTTCTGAGTAGTTTGAAGTAGTTTGGAGTTAAGAGTCTCACAGACTTTCCTTCCTAGACTAGCTTCAAATCATTGTTCTTCAGATCTCAGCCTCTGGAGTAGCTAGGGCATGACCCACCAGCTCTCAGCTGCATTTTTTAAACTGGAACAACTAGTTGTGAAAGGATCATCTATAAAATGTTAGCATTAGCTAGGGTACTTGGGCTCACATCTTAATCCCAGATATTCAGAAGGCTGGGATCTGAGGATCATGGTTCAAAGACATCCTGGGCAGACAAATTCAAAACACTTGTATCTCTAATTAATTAATGAGATGCTAGAACTGGTGGTGTGGCTTAAGTGGTAGAGTGCCAACTTTGAGCAAAAAAGCTAAAGGCCTTTGTCCAGGAGTGGAAGTCAAGCCCCAGGTCTAGCACCAAAACTCAAAACAAAACAAAACAAATGTTAGCACTTATGCACCATGTTTCTAACCCAGTGTGTGTTCAGGTTTGTGGGATAGTGTAAAGGAGAGAGGGAGTCTGAGGGGGCTCCCTGGGTCCTGGTCTCAGGACATCACCAGTCCACCTGAGATGCAGGTACAGCAGGAAGCTTCATATCCTCCATCTTCAGAGTGAGATAGTGGATGGAAGGATTGAACAAAAAGCAGGGGTCGGCATTCGGCTGTGGCTCTCAGTCTTATTAGGAACTCAGAAAACAATTGGAGCACTATATCAGATGGCATCTAGAAAAGAGCTAAGTTGCATGGACTGAAAAATAAGTTTAGCCGGGGCTGGTAGCTTACGCTTGTAACTCTAGCTGCTCAGCAGGCTGAGGTTGGAGTATCAAAATTCAAAGCCAGCCCAGGCAGGAAAGTCTATGAGACGCTTATCTCCAATTAACCACCAGAAAACCGGAAGTGGTACTGTGGCTCAAGTGGTAGAGCACTAACCTTGAGCTGAAGAGCTCAGGGACAGCACCCAGGTCCAGAGTTCAAGCCCCACGACCCACAAAAAGAAAAAAAAAAAAGCTGTGGGTAGATTGCAGGCAAGAATGCATTGTATACACCACAGAATTGAGAAAAAGTAAGGGAGGGGTGGGTGGAAGGAGGGGTGAAAATGTTGAAGGGATGTCACAGATCAAGATGTACTGTATACATAAACTACTTTGGAAAGTAGCAAAAAATTCAATACCGATGGACCTAGAAAAAATCATGTTAAGTGAGGTAAGCCAAGGTCAGAAAGACAAACAGTTCATGTTTTCTATCATATGCAGAAGCTAGATCTAAAATACAGAGAGACATGATAAATTATACAGCAGTCTAGGCATTCACACAATTCACACACAGTGAGACCAAAGGAGGATACTCTTAGGGGAGGAAAACAAAAGTGCAATACCTAAAATAATATTTATTATTCAGGTACTGGTGGCTCATGCTTGTAATCCTAGCTACTAGGAGGCTGAGCTATGAAGGTCATGGTTTGAAGCCCTCATGGGCAGGAAAGTCCATGAGAGTCTTATCTCCAATTAATCACTTTGGCTCAAGTGGGACAGTGCTAGCCTTGAACAAAAGGAGTTTAGGGACAGCACCCAGGCCCAGAATTCAAGGACCAGAACAGGCAAAAAAAAAAAAAAGCCAAAAGTAGAGCTATTGCCCATGGGGACAGTGCCCAAGCCCTGAGTTCAAGCCCTAGTTCCAACACACACACACACACACACACACACACACACACACACACACACACACACACACACACACACTTACAGGAAGGAATCTAATGCTCCGGATGTAATTCTAGGGCTTGTTTAGAGAAGTCCTGCTATCTGTGAAGAGGCTGCTGAAAACAGCAACCTTTTCCTTTCCTGCAGTGCAATTGGCTGGGCTACACAAAGTGAACATAGCTCCAGCATATCCTTTTTGTCTTTGTCAGACACAGGGCTTGAACTCAGGGACTGGGCACTGTCCCTAAGCTCTTTTTGCTCAAAGCTAGTGTTCTACCACTTTAAGCCATAGTGCCACTTTTGGGTTTCTGGTGGTTAATGGAGATAAGAGTCTCACAGACTTTCCTGCCCAGGTTTGATTTGAACTGCGATCCTCACATCTCAGTCTCCTGAGTAGCTAGAATTATAGGTGTAAATCACCAATGTCTGGGTTACCAACAGACACTTTTGAGCCCATTACTGAACTCTTCGATGGCTCTGACTCTCAAACTCCCAGAAGCCTATCTACCTTAAGCTACTGCTTGCCTCCTGATAAGCTTTAGAAAGCTGGCATACAAGAAGTGGGTATCAGGAAAATGGAAACTCTCTAACTGCCCACCTGTCCTATCTTCTCTCTGAAGCAAGCAATCACACAGCAAGATAGTAATGCAGAATCAGACAGTATGCAGGTTCTTTTTTTGTAAATAATATCCTTTCTGATTGGCTATGTAAAAAGGACTATAGTGAGAAAAAGAGGAGCACACTGAATCTCTACCATAATGACAGAATCAGGTTTTGAAGTAAATCATGCTATCAGATTTTTTGGTGAGACTTCACTGTTGGGATGTGATGGTTATGTTAATTAGTTTGATAGTGGAGATTTCTGTCACAATGTATATATTAGTAAAACATGGCATTGCACATTATAAATATGTACAATTTTTACTTGTCGATTACATTTCAGTAACATTAGGAGAAAAACAGAAATCATAAAAGTTGACATAAAAGGTACCTTAAGAATTTTGGGTGGGGCTGGGAATGTGGCTTAGTGGTAGAGTGCTTGCCTAACATGCATGAAGCCTTGCGTTTGATTCCTCAGCACCACATAAACAGAAAAAGCCAGTAGTGGCACTGTGGCTCAAGTGGTAGAGTGCTAGCCTTGAGCAAAAGAAGCTCAGGGACAGTGCTCAGGCACTGAGCTCAAGCCCCAGGACTTGCACACACACACAAGAACTTTGAGTCCCCAGCTCTCATTGTTCAGCAGTTTTTTTTCTTCCTTGTCTCTTTTGGTTAGTTTTGGGGCTTGAAGTCAGGGCCTAGGTGCTGTCCCTAAACTCTTTTGTTCAACATGAGTGCTCTACCACTTTGAGACCATCTCCACTTCTGATTTTTGATTGGTTAATTGGAGATAAGTCTTATGGGGACTTCTCTGCCCAGGCTGGCTTCAAATCATGATCCTTAGATCTCAGCTTCCTGAGCAGTTAGAATTACAGGCGTGAGCCACCAGTGCTTGGCACTGTTCATTTTTTATTCATGGATACCAAAAGGCTTCCATGGGTTTCTATTAGTAAGATGGTTCTTTCTACAACTATGTACAATTTTTTTTGCTTTATTGGAAATATCAAACTGAATTAAGAATGTGTCACTTGTTCGTTTCCACTATTATATGCATGGTTTTTACTTTAGCTGTGTGTGTGTGTGTGTGTGTGTGTGTGTGTGTGTGTGTGTGTGCTGGTTCTGGTGCTTGAACTCAGGGCCTGGGCACTGTTTGTGAGTGTTTTTGCTCAAGGCTAGCACTGTACCACTTGAGCAACAGCTCTATTTCTGGTTTTTCCATGGTTAATTGGAGATAAGAGTCTCACAGACTTTCCTGCCCAGGCTGGCTTTGAACCACAATCCTCACATCTCAGTCTCCTGAGTAGCTCGGGTTGTTTTGTTTTTGTTTTGCCAGTCCTGGGGCTTGAACCCAGGGCCTGAGCACTGTCCCTGGCTTCTTTTTGCTCAAGGCTCGTACTCTGCCACTTGAGCCACAGCGCCACTTCTGGCTTTTTTCTATATATGTGGTGCTGAGCAATTGAACCCAGGGCAAGCACTCTACCACTAGGCCATATCCCCAGCCCCAGCCTGGGTTGTTTGGTTTACCATATTTATATGGTAGTTTCTTCTTACACTGTTTTCTGCTGACTCAGCTCTGATTAACAACAAAGTAGCATCAAGGGCTTCTGTCAAGGTACTATATTTACACATTTTGCAGGGGATTTAAATTATCTGACCTGGCCCAAGTTCTTTAGCTCTCTTTGCCTCAGTTTCCACATGTGAAAATGGGGATGGATAATGATGATTTCCTCACAGAGTCATTATGAGAGTAAAACAGTACTGGTATTTACTAAAGCACTATGTCAGCGTTTCATGACTATAATGAAATATCAGAGAAATCTACTTATGAAGGAAAAAGGTTTATTCAGTTCACCATTTTGGAGGTTAGAAGATAAGGTGTTGCCATTAGCTCAGCTCTGATCCTCTCAGCTCTACCACATCATGGCAGATGGTGCTGGCAGGAATCCATGTGGGAGCAGGTGATTACATTGCCAGAGAGACTAGCTAAAGCCAGGTTTGGGCTTTTATAACAATCCTCTTGCAAGAACTAGCCAGAATACCATAGGAAATATCTTAGCTGGGTATCAGTGGCTCATGCCTATAATCCTAGCTACTCAGAAGGTTGGGATCTGAGGATTGTAGTTCGAAGCTAGCCTGGGCAAAAAGGTCCATGAGACTATTATCTCCAATTAACCAGCAAAAAGCCAGAAGTGAGGTGTGGCTCAAACAGTAGAGCACTAGCCCAGAGCAAAAAAGCTCAGGGACAGTACCCAGGCCCTGAGTTCAAGCCCCATGACCAGCACGTGCACGCGCGCATACACACATGCACACACACACACACACACACACACACACACACACACACAATATCCTATTCCCTTTAGAGGGCAGTGTTTCTCCACCTTGACCTGAAGCCTCTCACTAGGTTCTATCTCTTGAAAGCTCCCAGCTTCCTCATGGCCAGACTAACCTCCCAACCCATGAACCTTCCAGGCGAACAAAATCATCCTAAGCACAGTAGCACATAAATAGGAGCACAGAATAAATGTTAGCCCTTGTCTTTTCTTTTCACAATCATTGTTATTAGTTAATCCTTTTTATGCAAATATGTTATAGGAGAGTCAAACCCTACTCAAAAGATCGTTCATATTTACATAGGAAATGAGTTTATTTCACAAAAGCAGAAATTGAAATGGGAAAGTTTGTTGAATTGAGTGGAAGGAAAATAATAGCTCTGAGTTATAGTATCAAGGAAAGGGAGCGACATTGTTGTCATTTGTATGTCAAAACAATGATTCAAATCCTAAGGCAATAATTATTCTTCACGTACAAAAGGCTTTTTACAGATCTCAAGATGTAGAGTTTGTCTCCTTGATTTAAAAATAACTTCTTCCCTATTTTTTAAAGCATATGCATTTGCATTCAGGACAGCAGGGGGCAGCTTTATTAGTGGCATTTATCAGTTTGGTAGTAAGTCTTCTGGAAAAATCGTGGGCTGCACATTTTGCCTTATCAGTGAGAGTCAATGAGTAGATGCATTCGCCATGTTTCTGCATATATATATATATATATATATATATATATCCTCCAGAGCATGTATTTGTTTAATAGAGCTCATACCATGGCTGGCAATTGCTATCAATGAACCAGGCTTTCTTGTACAAAATAAAAGTTAACACAACTTTCTCATACTTGTGAGTCACAAAAAGCCCTTTTAAGCTAATTAATGACTACCAGAGGAAAACAAGGAATGTCAACATGATTTCAGTAAGTCATTGTAAATGCGATATTCCTGACTTCCTGATCTTCCTGATCTTCTACCTCCTGCATAGCTGATATTATAGGCTACCATGCCTGGTCCCCCAGCCATCATTCTTTCTTGTTATTTAAGGGCTCCCCGCCTATATATTTTTAAAAACTATCTTTCCCATTGGGGTTTGAAGCACTCTATCACTTGCACCATACTTCCCGTCTTTTTGGTTTTAGTGTGTTTTTCAGATAGGGTCTTACATTTTTGCCTGCTCTAGCCTTGCATATTGATCCTCCTATCTATGCCTTCCACATAGCTGGGATTATGGTGGGCACCACCAAGGAGAGCCCTCATGAGCCTTTCTTTCTTTCTTTCTTTCTTTCTTTCTTTCTTTCTTTCTTTCTTTCTTTCTTTCTTTCTTTCTTTCTTTCTTTCTTTCTTCCTTCCTTCCTTCCTTCCTTCTTTTCTTTCTCTCTCTGTCTTTCTCAATCTCTTTTCTTTCTTTCCTTCTTCCCTTTCCCTCTCTCTCTCTCTCTCTCTCTCTCTCTCTCTCTCTCTCTCTCTCTCTCTCTCTCTCTTTTCTCTCTTTCTTTCTGCCGGTACTGGGGCTTAAACTCAGGGCCTGAGCACTATCTCTGGCTTCTTTTTGCTCAAGGATAGCACTCTACCACTTGAGCCACAGTGCCACTTCTGGCTTTTTCTGAGTCATTTATTAGAGATAAGAGTCTTATGGACTTTCCTGCCTTGACTGGCTTTGAACTGTGATCCTCAGATCTCGGCCTCCTGAGTAGCAATGATTACAAGTGTGAGCCACTGGTACTGGGCTCAAGATCAATTATAGATTAGAGAGGTGAATTGTCATGGTAATTGAGGGAAGTGAAGTAGGGAAGAAAGGAGGAAAGGAATAACATCTAATAAACATACTTAGGGCTTGGTGCTTGTGGCTCAGGCCTGTAAACCTAGCTACTCAGTAGGCTAAGGTCTGAGGATCACAGTTCAAAGCCAGCCCAGACAGGAATTTCCATGAGACTTTTATCTCTAATTAACCAGCAAAAATGCTGGAAGTGGAGCTATGGCTCAAGTGGTAGAGTACTAAACTTGAGTGAAAAAAGTTGAGCAACAGAGCCTAGGCCCTTCAAGCCCTAGGATTGGCACAAAATAAATAAAAACAAAACATATTTAGTGAATGCACAAGAGTTTGTATCCTAACAACTGTACAGGACATCTGGCTGCTTTGATGTCAGATGGGAAAATGCCAACAGGAATAGAAAGAAAATCCCAAGTTTGTGACCTGGTTTCATTGCTGACTAGCCAGATCGATGACTGTGTCTGCTCCCTAAGCTCTAAGAATATTAGCAGTTATCCTACCTTTCTCACAGGAATTATGACCCAAATAAGGGAATAAAGTTCAGCCTATTCACTACCAATACAGAGTTAGGAGGAAATCACCTCCAGGATATCTGGTATTATCTCTTGGTTCGTTAGATTTCTAGGTCCTTTGTGTGTGCTGTGTACTGTGGTGTGTGTGTGTGTGTGTGTGTGTGTGTGTGTGTGTGTGTGTGATGTGTGTGCGCGCATGTGTGTGCCTGTCGTGGGCCTACACACTGTCCCTGAAGCTTTTGTGCTCAGAGATAGTGCTCTACCACTTGAGCCACAGCTCCGCTTCCCGCTTTTTGGATATTTAATTGGAGATTAGAGTCTCAAGGACTTTCCTTGGCCTGCCTTTGAACCATGATCCTCAGGTCTCAGCCTCCTGAGTTGCTAGGATTACAGGCATGAGCCACCAGTGCCCAGCTCTAGTCCTTTTGAGGAGCTATCCACACTGAGTAGACATGAGGGGAATCCAGCAAAGTGTCCTGGTCCAGCTGGCATCTCCCTTGCCTGACTTTCAGGTGTAGATGGGGGCCCATCTGCCAAGCAAAGTACCAATTGCCATGCAGACTCTGAGTCTGTTGCATTTTGGCACTTTCTTTTCTTTCTAAGTCACCACTTAATTCCTGCTAGTATGATAAATGCTGCCTCTTCTACAGCAGCGTGCACATGAGAGCAAGCCTAAGTAAGGCTGACCACAAGCCGGTGTCCAATTTACATGTGACCTACTGAATCAGACTCTTCAGGAAAAGGACCAGGGGATTTTAGTTTTCAAAGGCTCCCCATGATTCTAAAGCTTAACCATGCAGCCAGAAACAATCATAACCTTGTGAGGGCGGATGTTACTAATTCAGACCTAAAATGCACCAACCAATCAATCCAGCTGGTTATCATGGGACTCACCTCCATCCTTGTGACTGACTTGCTGGCTTACTTTGGATAGTTTTCTAATCTTCTTCAGTACCCATATCAGGAAGTGAATCTAAGAGAGGCACCAACATCTCTTAGATTCCCTTGTCATCCCAGCAACTCAGGAGGCTGGGATCTGAGGATCAGTTTGAAATCAGCCAGGCAAGAAAATCTGTGAGACTTTCAGCCCATTAACACTACCAACCACTCCCCACCCCCTGCGAAGTGGAGCTGTGGCTCAAGTGGTAGAGCACTAGCCTTGAGCAAAAGCAGCTCAGAGACAGTGCCCACGCCCCGAGCTTAATCTCTAGGGCCAGTACCAAAAAGTCATCTGATCCCTAGCTTTGATCCTGCTATCTAAGGGTTATAAACCTAGGGCTGGATTAACTAGGAGAGACTCAATTTCCTTGCAAAGTGTGATCTGTACTAATGTTCTGGCTATATCTATACTTACATTGGCACAATTCTTAGCTGAATTCTCAGGATTACCCAGGATGATGGATGACAGTTCATGAAAGTGGTTAGAGACAGGATCATTTAATTTATCTCATACATAGTAAAATACTCCACAAGAGCAGACATTTTGCATTGGCTCAATTCTTGCAAATTCCTGAGCTCTCCAAGAATAAAGATAATTGTTTGTTGACCTTCTATTTCTAGGCTCGGACACAAACATTTAATAAATGTCTGTTCATAAATAAGCATTTCAGTCCTATATCCCAATCCAGTGTGTCTTTCATAATGTACCAACATAATCACATGCTTTGTGAGGTTTGCTTTCTCTCTTTGGCTTTGATCTAGCTGCAAACAATTCATTCACCATGTAATCAGTTAGAGAAAGTGACATTTGGAAAACTCTACCTTCCCATTCTAATCCTACCTGCTGAGATTACTAATATTAAGTTTTGTTTATTATTTTTCCATGTCATTCTTTAGGTTCATACAAGAACGCAAAGTTATATACATACATACATACATACACACACACACACATATATATTAATGTCAGGGTTCTCTTGTGAAACAGAACCAATAGGAGATGTGTGTGGAGAGACAAATCAGAGAAACTGATGTGTTTCATGTTTTAGTAGACTTTATTTTCAACACAGTTTGAGATTACCAGCAATACTGAGGAGAAGATACAGAGACAATTATGAATAAAGCTAGTATAAACACTCATAGGTAGGTTTTTATGTAAACATAACTTTTCAACTTCTTTGAGTGAATACCAATGTATATGATTGTTGGATTTTAACGTAAGAGTGCAATTGGTTGTTGTTGTTGTTGTGTGTGTGTGTGCTCGCGCTAGTCCTGGAGCTTGAACTCAGAGCCTAGGCACTGTCCCAGAGCTTTTTTTGCTTATGGCTAGCACTCTACCACTTGAGCCACAGCTCTACTTCTGGCTTTTTTTGTGCTTAATTGGAGATAAGAGTCTCACAGACTGGACTTTTCTGCTTGGGTCGGCTTTGAACCACAATCCTCAGATCTCAGCCTCCTGAGTAGCTAAGATTACATGAGTGAGCCACTGGCACGGGACATTGTTGCAGTTTTGAGTGAAAATTCCAAAAGACAGGCCAGGCAAGTAGAAACTCAGAGAGGGTTTCTATATTGCAAGATTCCTAGCAAAAGTACCATTTTAGTTAAAACAAAACATTTGAATATTAGCAACCTAGTATTGTGAATATTAATATTATGGACATTAACCCTTTGCCTGCTACTACTTACAACTATTTTCTTACAGTTAATGTGTTTTTTTTTGACATTTTATCGTATCTTCTGCCACTAGAAAACTTTAATTTCCTTTATTATCAAATCAATTTTGTTTTCTTTATGCCTCCTGAGTTTCTTGTGTTATTTAAGCGGACCTTTCTACCTGAAAACAATATAAATGTTCTCTTTCATTTACTTCTGGAGGCTTTGCTCTAGGTCTGAATCATTAATCCAGCTGTAATTAGTGAAATAGGAGTCAATCTTTTTATTTTCCATGTAATAGGCCATTAGTATAACAGCATTTATTAAACAAGCCACAAGTGAATTGAACTGCCACCTTTATTATACACTGTATTAGGTTCCAATAGAATCTGTTTCTTTCTATTTGCTTCTGCTCTTCTGTGTATGTGCCAATGCCCTACCCTTTTGATTTGACTAGCTTTGTCATGAATTTTAATGTCCATTAGAGCCAGACACTAGTGAGCTCTTACTGGTTTTGGTTTTCAAGGCTTTGCTGGCAATTATCACAATTGTTGTGTTAGTGTTCTTCACACAGATCTGCAGAGATTTCCCCAGTTAATAGTTAAATCCTTTACATGTCTTAATATTTCCCTCATCAAGTTTCACCCAACTCTCTTATTGAGAGCCTTTTATTTATGTTTGTCTTGGGAGGCCGGTAGCCCAGAGCTTTAGCAAATGGCTGGTTAGGAAGGGGGGGGGGGGGAGGGAGGGATGGAGGGAAGGAAGGAGAGAGAGAGAGAGAGAGACTGAGTTTCTCAACATAAGCTATAGTTGTTCAGAATTGTACCTTGTTGTCTCTCCCTGGTAGGTTGGTGACGTAGTACAGGAAGGCAGACCAGAGCAGGAACAAACTGCTTAATTTCAGAGTTTGGGTTAGGAATGGCCTTGTTCTTAACAAATAATCAAATGACCCTGAAGTTTAAGAACAATTTCTCTGCTTATTAATCCAAAGCCACTGCTTAATAAATGAAAACATATAGGAATAGCTGGGCACTGGTGGCTCACACCTAGAATCCTAGCTACTCAGGAGGCTGAGACCTGAGGATCCGAGTTCGAAGCTAGCCCTGGTACAAAAAGTCCAGTTAACCATCTAAAAACTGGAAGTGGAGCTGTGGATTAAAGTGGTAGAGCTCTAGCCTTGAGTGAAAGAGCTCAGGGACATTACTCAGGCCACCCAGGCCTTGAGTTCAAATCCCATGACTGATAATAAAAATATGGGAGTTCCAATGCAGCAGTGGGATCTCCCAGCCAGAAAAACCAGCTAGGGGCATGTCAAATGGTTGTCATTTCAGTAATTATGGGACTAAATGCAACATTCCATAGCAGTGAATCTTGCTTCCACACAAACTTCTAACATGTATATTGTCCCACTCCACTGAAGGGAGGGCTACCTCAAGCAGGATCTAGAATTCCATGGCAGTGACTCTGCTGTGTCTCTAATTGTGCTTTGAGATGTAGCTGTAATTTCCCTGTGCTTCTATTATCCATACCATTTAAGTAGCTCCAATATTTTTATATGAGTGTTGTAAAATTTTTAGAGTCAGACATGAACTTGAGTTTTCAAAAGTCAAGTTGGGTGCTGGTGGCTGGGTGCTGGTGTCTGGGTGCGGGTGGCTCACACCTGTAATCCTAGCTACGCGCAAGAGTGAGATGTAAGGATTGTGGTTCAAAGCCAGTTCAGGCAAGAAAGTCCATGAGACTCTTACCTCCAAATAGCCACCAAAAAGTTGGAAGTGGAGCTGTGGCTCAAGTGGTAGAATACTAGCCTTGTGGATAAAAGCTCAGGAATAGTGCCCAAACCCTGAGTTCAAGCCTCAACACTGGCATAAAAAAGGCTCAGTAAAAATGGATAAAAAGAAAGTCTTGTCAGGTGCCAGTGGCTCATTCCTGTAATGGTAGCTACTCAGGAGGCTGAGATCCGAGGATCATGGTTTGAAGCCAGCTTGGCCATGGAAGTCTGTGAGACTCTTATCTCCAATGAACTACCAAAAACACCAGATATTAAGCTGTGGCTCAAGTGGTAGTGTTAGCCTTGAGCAAAAAAAGGACATGGAGGGACAGTGTCTAGGCCCTGCATTCAAGCCCTGGATCTGCACTCCCCCTGACAAGTCTCTTAACTACCACAACCCCTCCCATCTCCTTTTTCACTTTCCTTGGGTCTTATACAGAGAAAATTCAAGTAAAGCAATTACAAGGATCCAGTGTTCTTATATTTCTGATTATAAATCACCATCCTAGTTTATTGAATTGTAGGTTGGTTAAATTTCTTTTTAAAGGAGTCACAATGTACTGCAAAAGACTGCGCATGGCAGGCTAGGGAGAAGAAAGATCCAACCTGGTGAGGGGGAGAAAGATCTGAGCTGGGGAGGGGGTACAATGGGTACAAGCAAGGACACCAGGTAGGCTCACAGTCTAGGTGAAGTCTTCCAGATATGAGGAAGTGTTTTCTTTTCTTTAAAAAATATTTTTATTTTATTTATGTAGTTGTGTAACGGAGTTGCCATTCAACAGAGTAGTTTGTGAATACAGTGTCTCTTGATCAGTGTCACTGCTTTCAACATTCTCACCCACCCTTCCCACCCCACCCCTTCCCTCGCTTTTCTTATTTTTTAGGTTATGTATTGAATTTTTTGGTGCCACTTAACAAAGCAATTTATGTATACAATGCATCTTGATCTGCGTGGAGAAAGTGTTTTCTGATTTCCCGCAGCCCTCAGGACTATGAGGAAACCAGTTGGGGATTAGCAGGCAGTTTGATCCTATGGGTTAGTCATCACAGGGGTGTCTAGTGGCCCACTTCTAGAAGCAGTTAGCTGCATGGGGCACAGCAGGGGAAAAGAAATAGGGCTGGTTCAGGGCATGACAGGGTAGGCCAGGCATTAGGGGCTCAGGCCTATAATTCTAGCTACTCAGGAGGCTGTGAGTTGAAGATCATGCCTCAAAGCCAGTCTAGGCAGAAAAGTCTGTGAGACTAGAGCAGACATCCCCTCTTGTACAGCATTGCCTTTTGTCTACATTGGGGGATGAAGAGAGAGAAAACTCAAGGGTCTAAACCCAGGGCAAAAGATAGATATATAGGCTGCCCATTTCCTATTAGAAATACTCAGGAAGGAGGCCAATGCTCCCTTGCTGTCCTTTCCTATGGGAGTGCTGCTAGCAACAACCCTAGGCAAGAACCACAGCAGAATAGTCCCAAATGCAGTGTGCCCCATAGCATCCTTTTGTCCCTCCAAATCCACTTGGCTCTTCTCTACCCACTCCGTTTCTGGAGACCAGTAACAATGGAGCCCACCATCCAAGAACTCCTGTATCTTCTGCCTTTCAGTTGGCTTTGGTCACTTATAGGAGACGAAAGGCAGTGAGGATAGAGGTCAGGGTATTTATTTTTCTCCAAATGCTACCTTGAGGGCTGGTTGGCTATACCCATGGACCAAAAGCCACAGCTCTAGTCAGAAGGCCCTCTTCACAGATGTCTCACTCTCTCAAGTTTCTAGTAATTGCTTCCTCCTTCTGGTCCTTCTGGCTTATGGTTTCCCTATACCCTGATATGCCTTTGTAAATAGTCTCTTTATTATTAAACTTTTCTCAATTTACCCAATCTGAGAATGCCATCTGTTTCCTGCCAGAACCTGGAATGATACAGATGGCATGTCTGACAGGACCTATTGATGGAGACTCCACGTGCCCCTTATTGTTGTAGGCAGAGGTGGGACAGCCTGCAGAGAGCCAAGAGCTACTATGTACAGGTACAATGAAGCTGGGCACTTGCTTGTGGCGGAGACTGGCTTATTGGCTTTGCCTGATTAATGGCAGGGCTGATCTTAAATCGGAGACCCTCAAGAACAGGTTTCTTCTTCAATTCAGGAATACTCTTCTGCCTTACAAGGGAGAAGAAACTCAGATAGAAGTATCCCAGAGAGGTTGTACTGTGAATGATTTTCTTCTAAGATTAACACAAAAGCTGGAATCTGACAGCCACACTTTGAAAGGAAGAAAGAACCACAGGAAGAGATGGAAGAGTGGAGCATTTGGAACAGCACTGGATGAAGAATATAGATCTAAAAGAGGAAAGATCAAGATTTCAAGGGGCTGGGGATATGGCCTAGTGGCAAGAGTGCCTGCCTCATATACATGAGGCCCTGGGTTCGATTCCCCAGCACCACTTATACAGAAAATGGCCAGAAGTGGCACTGTGGCTCAAGTGGCAGAGTGCTAGCCTTGAGCAAAAAGAAGCCAGGGACAGTGCTCAGACCCTGAGTCCAAGCCCCAGGACTGACCAAAAAAAAAAAAAAAAAAAAGATTTCAAGGCTTCCACTTATAACTTTGCTTAAGGCTGCAGTCCTGGGGCAGGAGGTGGTGCTAACTAAAGAGAAACAGAAGCAAAGCAAGAGCCCCCACCATTGTGTCCACCTGTCACCAGGTAGTCTCTGAAGGCCAGTTACCCACAACTTTGGCATTCTAGAAATATGATAAGCCATATGTTGGTGGCTCACACTTGTAATCCCAGCTCCTAAGGAGGGTAAGATGAAGACTCAAAAAACATCCCAGAAAGACAAATCTTGAAACTCTTATCTCCAGTAAACAACAACAACAAAAAAAACCCAAACCCCAGGACTGGAAGCATGGCTCAAATGGTAGAGCACTGAGCCATGAGAACCAAAGCTGAGAGAAAGCACAAGGCCAGGAGCCCAATATTAGCACACACGCGCACACACACACACACACACACACACATATACACACACAATGTAATAAGAAAAGACTAGGTAAATATTGCCTTTATAAATATATAACCTCTTACCATTTTGTTTGTTTGTTTGTTTGTTTTTTTTGCCAGTCCTGGGCCTTGGACTCAGGGCCTGAGCACTGTCCCTGGCTTCTTCTCGCTCAAGGCTAGCACTCTGCCGCTTGAGCCACAGCACCGCTTCTGGCGGTTTTCTGTATATGTGGTGCTGGGGAATCGAACCTAGGGCCTCGTGTATCCGAGGCAGGCACTCTTGCCACTAGGCCATATCCCCAGCCCCCTCTTACCATTTTGGAAATCCAGCATACACCACAAGTACAGCCATATCCAATGCTTTAAAAGTTTACAAGACTGGAAGGCATGAACATGTTGTGATATTGGAGAGCAATTGTTTTCATGAAATTGTTAGTAGTATGGAATTAATTTAATTCTAAATAAAAATGGAACAGCAGACAAAATCCTGATATCTAAAATATACACAGAACTCAAAAAATTAAATTCCTCCAAAACAAACAAAAAATCATAGAGCCAACAGCCCCCTCAAAAAATGGGCTAAAGACCTAAAAGGAGAGTTTTCTGAAGAGGAAATAAGAATAGCCAAGAGACACATGAAAAAGTGTTCTATATCACTGGCCATAAAAGAAATGCAACTCAAAGCAATACTGAGATTCCACCTTACCCCAGTAAGAATGTCCATTATCAGGAAATCTAATAATAACAATTGCTGGAGGGGATGTGGCCAAAAGGGAACCCTACTACATTGCTGGTGGGAATGCAAACTTGTTCAACCCCTCTGGAAAGCCGTGTGGAGGTTCCTAAGAAGGCTAAACATAGAGCTCCCCTAAGACCCAGCAGCCCCACTTTTGGGCATCTACCAAAAGATTACAAGCAAGGCCACACTAAAGCCACCAGCACGACTATGTTCATCACAGCACAACTTGTCATTACTAAAACATGGAACCAACCCAGATGCCCCTCAGTAGACAAGTGGACCAGGAAAATGTGGTACATATACACAGTGGAATTCTATGCCTCTATCAGCAAGAATGATACTGCCCCATTTGTAGGGAAATGGAAGGACTTGGAAATAATCATACTAAGTGAAGCAACCCAGACCCAAAGAAACATAAACCCTATGGTGTCCCTCATAGGGAACAGCTAGTACATGATTAGGCTAGTCATAGCAAAAGATCAAAATAGCCCAATAGCTACACCCATATGATCACATTAAGATGATGCTAAATGAAATGAACTCAACTTACAAAAACAACTGTTATATCACTGTTGTAATTATTCACAACATGCCATATGAAACCGTACCTTTTTTTTTCTTGTTTGATTGTTTTGTTTCCCTTGAATTCTCTCCCTGTGGTTGTACCCCCGCTATCACTGTATCTCATCTGAGTGCCCTGGATACTGTTTATAAGGGTATTAGAACTGGGGAAGGGAAAGGGAATATGAAATTTGAGAGACAAAGGATAAAAAGACAAACCACTTCAAAAGCAATACTTACAAAACCATTTGGTGTAAACCAGCTGTACAACTCATAGGGGGAGAGGGAAAGGGGAGGGAGAAGGTAACAAGTTGAACAAGAAATGTACTCACTGCCTTACATATGAATCTGTAACCCCTCTGTACTACACTTTGACAATAAAGAAAAAAATAAAAAAATGGAAGGGAAAACATAAGGCAAATATGTAATGAAATTAGTTAATATAGCTTCTTTTTTCTTTCTTTTTTTGTCAGTCATGGAGTTTGAACTCAGGGCCTGGGTGCTGTCCCTGACCTATTTTGCTCAAAGCTAGCACTCTACTACTTTGAGCCACAGCTCTACTTCCAGATTTTAAATGATTAATTGGAAATAAGAGGCTCATGGAGACTTTTATCTCCAGGCTGGCTTCGAACCACAATCCTCAGATCTCAGCTTCCTGAGTAGCTAAGATTGCAGGCCTGAGCCACTGGCTCCCAGCTTAGCAGTTTCTTATCAGCATCCTTTCTATCATGTCTATAAGGGAATACATGGTCTCTTCCATTTCAGTCTACTCTAGATTTTGTAAAATGTGATTTTGAACTGTTAAAATAATTTACACAAATGTGGATACAGTGGGCAAGACAGAGGCAGAAACACAGAGGTTCGTGTATGTGTGTGTATGTGCATGTGTGCACGTGTGCGTGCCAATTTTGGTGCTTGAACTGAGGGTCTGGATGCTGTCCCTGAGCTTTGTTGCTCAAGGCTAGTGTTCTACCACTTGAGCCACAGCTCAATTTCCAGCTTTTTTGGGTGCTTAATTGGAGCTAAGAGTCTCATGGACTTTCCTAACCAGGCTGGCTTCAAACCATGATCCTCATATTTCAGCCTCCTGAGTAGCTAGGATTACAGGCATGAGCCACTGGTGCCTAGCTTACATAGAGGTTTTTTTTTGTTGTGTTTTTTAAAAATTATTTCAGCATTTTCACAAAAATCAAGAAATAGGAAAAATATAGGAAACATAGTTTTTTTGTGCTCTGAAGGTCGGGGCAGTGAACGTTTTTTGCTTTCCAGTTCTTTCCCCTGAGCCACTTTATGATCTTCTCCTTGATTCTGCATAATATTGGTAGGCAGGTCAATCATAATGCCCTGTTCTCTCTGTAATCATAAAATGGTCATCACAAAATCAAAATAGAAACAATCAGATCCTTCTCTAAAACTGGCACATGGATGACGATAGCCCCTTCTGTGACTGCTAAAACTTTCTACTTATTACCTAGGTGACCTTAGAAAGACTATTTAACATTTTTGAGCCTCAATTTTCTCATCTTAAGTGAGAATAACAATCCCATATATTACAAAGAGATTTGGAAAGATCAAATAATATAACACATTAGAGAGCTTGTTATGAAGCCTATATTACATTATAATATTATTATTAATTAATATATTGTTATTAAATATCCTTGTTATTTTTTGCCAGACCTGGGGCTTAAACTCAGGGCCTGAGCCCAGTCCCTAAGCTTTTTTTGCTCAAGGCATGAAGCCCTGGGTTCAATTGCTCAGGACCACAAGGATAGCGCTCTACCACTTGAGCCACAGCACCACTTCCTGCTTTTTCTGTTTATGTGGTCCTGAGTAATCGAACCCAGGGCTTCATGCATGCTAAGATCCATTATAAAAGTACAACTATAGGCATTGTTAAACTATATGGTCAGATTAAGAAATTAGGATAGTATTGACTTTGCAGTTGGCACTATGGAACAGAGGAGGTGTGGAGAGGCTGCTCAAGGGTGTTGGTTATGTGCTGTTTCTTGATCTAAGCTCTGATTACCTGGGTGTACTTTTAATGAAGACTCATCTTTCTTTCTTTCTTTCTTTCTTTCTTTCTTTCTTTCTTTCTTTCTTTCTTTCTTTCTTTCTTTCTTTCTTTCTTTCTTTCTTTCTGTCTTTCTTTCCTTCTTTCCTTCCTTCCTTCCTTCCTTCTCTCTTTCTTTCTCTCTATCTGTTTTTGGTCAGTCCTGGGGCTTGAATTCAGGGCCTGGGTACTCTCTCTGAGCTTTTTTTGTTTAAAGCTAGCTCTCTACCACTTTGAGCCTCGAGCCACAGTGCCACTTCTGGTTTTCTGGTGGTTAATTGGAGATAAAAGTCTCATGGAGGGCTGGGAATATGGAGTAGTGGCAAGAGTGCTTGCCTTGTATACATGAGGCCGTGGGTTTGATTCTCCAGCACCACATATGTAGAAAACAGCCAGAAGTGGCACTGTGGCTCAAGTGGCAGAGTGTTAGCCTTGAGTGAAAAGAAGTCAGGACAGTGCTCAGGCCCTGAGTCCAAGGCCCAGGACTGGAAAAAAAAAGTCTCATGGATTATTCTGCCAGGCCTGGCTTTGAACTGTGATCCTCAGATCTCTGCCTCCTAAGTAACTAGGATTATAGGCATGAGCTAGCAGTGCAGGGCCTTCCTAGACAAAGAATCAGGGGAAAAACACTATAGAAGATAGAAAAAAAAAGTTTTCATTATTTTTCTTTCTCATTCTTTGGTGGAACTGGGATTTGAATGACAGAAAAACTTTCAAACAGTAACTGCTCTACTCCAACTAAACACCAAAACAAAAACTGCATCGCCAGTCTCACTCATGCCAGCAAAGACCTGGTGGGGAGCCTAGAATGATTCCCTTGTGAGGCTCTAATGAGATGCTCAACCCACCTACTGGGATAGCGTCAGAAAAAGCCAAGTGTAGAGCTTGTATGTTCATCCCTGCTGGGTGGTAATGAGGAAACCACATGGAGAAATGTACTTCCACCCTGCATCCTTCCTGCTTGGGTGATCCTAGAGTGGAGATTCAGGAATTTTATCACTGCTCAGTGACATTAAGGCTACTGTTTTCCTGGGGTATCAGTGGAGGCCTACTGGGGAACCTGAACTCCCCACACAGCAGTACTAAAAGTCCTAATTGTCAATAGAGATTGGGTGGACTTCTACCCTGACCTTGGCAGGAGTGGGGAAACACCTTCCCCCACCCCACCCCCTGGTAAAGCAGTCTCAATAAAAGCCAAAATAAAATATAGAACCTTAATACAATACCCAGTATGTGTACGTTTCAATCAAAGTGTATTCATTCTACCAGGAATAAGAAAGCTCTCAAACTGAATTTAAAAAGACAATCAATAGTGCTAACACTGTGATAAAACAAAGAACAAGGGAATGAAAAAGAGAAAGCAAAAGGAAAGAGATGTTTAACCACTTTGAAAAACAGTGTGGAAGTTCCTCAAAAGTCTAAACATAGAGCTTCCTTAGGACACAGCAATTCCACTCCTAGGCATTTATCCAATTGACCCATACCAGGCCACACTAAAGCTACCAGGACAACCATGTTCATTGCAGCATTGCTTACCATAGCCAAGATATGAAATCAACCCAGATGTCCTTCAATGGACCAAAGGATCAAGGACATGTGGTATATATACACAATGGAATTCAATGCTTCCACCAGAAAGAATGGCATTGCCCCATTTGTAAGGAAATGGAAAGATTTGGAAAAAATTATATTAAGCGAAGTAAGCCAGACCCAGAGAAACATAGGTTGCATGGTTTCCCTCATTTGTAGTAAATAGTAAATCTACAAGTAAACACAATGAATGACAAAAGACAAAAAATTATACATGGACATGATAAATTAAACAGGACTCTAAAAATTCACACAGTGAGACCAAAGGAGGATATTCCTAGAAGAGGATCACAAAGACTCAATATGTATGTGCATATAATCACATAAAATGATGTTGATTACTGGGAACCAGTGGCTCATGACCGTAATCCTAGCTACTGAGGAGGCTGAGGTCTGAGGATCATGGTTTGGAGCCAGCCCAGGCAGGAAATTCCTTGAGAGACTCTTTTTTTTTTATTATTGTCAAAGTGATATACAGAGCAGTTACACTTCATACATTAGGCATTGGATACATTTCTTGTACTGTTTGTTACCTCCTCCCTCATTCCCCCCTCCCCCTTCCCCTCCCCTTTTCCCTTTCCCCTTCCCCCCATGAGTTTTTCAGTGATTTACACTAAACAGTTTTGCAAGTATTGCTTTTGTAATCGTTTGTCTTTTTTACCGTGTTTCTCGATTTTGGTATTCCCTTTCAGTTTCCTACTTCTTTTTTTTTTTTTTTGGCCAGTCCTGGGCCTTGAACTCAGGGCCTGAGCACTGTCCCTGGCTTCTTTTTGCGCAAGGCTAGCACTCTGCCACTTGAGCCACAGCGCCACTTCTGGCCGTTTTCTGTATATGTGGTGCTGGGGAATCGAACCCAGGGCCTCATGTATACAAGGCAAGCACTCTTGCCACTAGGCCATATCCCCAGCCCCTCAGTTTCCTACTTCTAATTCCTGTATACACGGTTTCCAGTGTACTCAGCTAAGACACAAAGATAGTATCGGTACAACCACAGGAAGGGGATACAAGAGGATCATCAATAATAGAAGCTACGGTTTCACATCCTTGAGAGACTCTTATCTCCAATAAACCAATCAGAAAAAGACAGAGCACAAAAAGGCTCAGGGACAGCACCTAGGCCCAGAGTTCAAGCTCCAGGCCCAGCCAAAAAAAAATGATGTTGATCAAAATGAACTCCAAGAAATGGAACAAGAGATTTTCTTACTTTACTTTTTGTGTTCCCCCCCCGTGCTTTTTTTTTTTCCAGTCCTGGGGCTTGGACTCAGGGCCTGAGCACTGTCCCTGGCTTCTTTTTGCTCAAGGCTAGCACTCTACCACTTGAGCCACAGCACCACTTCCAGCTTTTTCTGTTCATGTGGTGCTGAGGAATTGAACCCAGGGCTTCATGCATGCTAGGCAAGCACTCTACCACTAAGCTACATTCTCAGCCCCTTGTCACTGTTTTTGATTTCTGTACTTTTTATCTTGTATATAAGTTTATCTGTTTGGGGGAGAGTAAGGTGGGGCAATGGGTGAGCTAATGCAGCAGTGATACTAGAAACACTGTTGAAAATGAGCTATACAATTTGTGGGGAAAACAAGGGAAGAGCTGACACTGTTCAAAAAGAAATGTACGCATTACTTGACTCTTGTAACTGTAACCCCTTTGCACATCACCTTTACAATAAAAAAGAAAACAGTATATCAGTTTCTCAAAAAGTTTTAAATAGAATTGCTACCCCCCACCCTCCACCCCCAAACAATCAAGCAAGCAACCGACCGACCTCAGCAATTCCACTTCTGGGTACAGACTTAAACTAATTGAAAGTAAGGTCTTAAAGAGACATGTGTACACTCATGTTCACAGCTACATTATTCCCAAATACTAACAGGTGGAAGCAACTTCCATCAACAAATAAATGGATCAGCAAAATGTGCTCTATACATAAATGGAATATTATTCAACTTCAAAACAAAGGAAATTCTGGCATATGTTATGACATAGATTAACCTTGAGGCTATTATGTTAAGTGAAATCACTTAGTTACAAAAAAATACTAGCTAGGTACTGGTAGCTCACCCCTGTAATCCTAGTAAATCAGTAGGCTGATATGTGAGGATCACAGTTCGAAGGCAGCCCAGCCAGAAAGTCCGTGAGACTCTTATCTCCAATGAATACCAAAAAAATCCAAAGCTGGAGGTGTGGCTTAAGTGGTAATTTGCTAACCTTGAGCCAAAAAAAAAGCTCAGGGACAGTGCCCAGGCCCTTAGTTCAAGACCCAGGACTAGTACACACATTCACATACACATACACAAAAGACAAATACTGTATGCTCCCATTCATGTGAGGTACTTAAAGTGGTCAAATTCAGAGACAGTGAATGATTAACAAAGGCTGGGGAGAAGGAACTGCAAGATTGTGTTTAATGGGTACACAGCTAAAATTTTACCAAATGAAAAGAGTTCTGAGATGGAAGGTATTAATAGTTGCACAAGAATCTGTGCAATGTCACTGAATTGTACACCCAAAAATGGTTAGATACATTTTTTGAGTATTTAAGTAAAATCAAATGGAAGAAACACATATAGGAGCTGCATGGTGAAAAGCACAAAAATATTGATGAGCCATATAAAATATTTAAACAACTAGAGAAACATGCTGTGTTTGTGCACTGGAAAATTCAACATAGTATCCTTGTCAAGACAGAAATGCTGTTGACCTCGACTTTTTCAGGGTTCATATATTTCTTTTTTTTTTTTCTTTTTTTTTTTTTTGGCCAGTCCTGGGCCTTGGACTCAGGGCCTGAGCACTGTCCCTGGCTTCTTCCCGCTCAAGGCTAGCACTCTGCCACTTGAGCCACAGCGCCGCTTCTGGCCGTTTTCTGTATATGTGGTGCTGGGGAATCGAACCTAGGGCCTCGTGTATCCGAGGCAGGCACTCTTGCCACTAGGCTATATCCCCAGCCCCCATATATTTCTTGAAATACTGTACTGAAATATTTTTTTCTTTATTGTCAAAGGGGTTACAGTTTCATATGTAAGGCAGTGAGTACATTTCTTATCCAATTTGTAACCTCCTCCCTCATTTTCCCCCACCTCCCCAGTTCCCCCGCCCCATCTCTGGACTGAAATCTTGCAAGATGTAACCAGGAGGGAAAAGAAACATGGGAATCTTTCTATACTTTTTTTTCTTATAACTGTATGTGAATCCAGATTTCTTTCAAAGTAAAATATTTGATTTAAAAAAATGAAGTAGTCAGGACCTGCAGGCTCATACTTGTAATCCTAGCTACTCAGGAGGCTGAGATCTGAGGATTGTGGTTCAAAGCCAATCTGAACAGGAAGGCCTGTGAGACTCTTATCTCCAATTAACTACTAAAAAAAGCTGAAAGTGGAGCTGTGGCTCAAGTGGTAGAACACTAGCCTTGAGCAAAAAAGCTCAGAGACAGTGCCCAGGCCCAGAGTTCAAGCCCCAGAACAGACCCACACAAAAATGAGGCAAAGTAGGTCTCTCAGAAAATATGAAGCCTATCAGAGAAGAAAGAATAGCAACTCACAGTGGGATTTCAGACATGGCGATAAGTCAGTAGAAGATGGAGCTATTTGTACTCTCTGTCACCTTCCGTAAGTCAGTCCTGGCACCAATACAGAGAGATGCTGGTGCTGACACATGGTTGATGTAGAAAAGATTCTTCCCCTATTACCCTCTGTAAAATTTACAGTCATCAGTAAAGCCAAGATGGGAGTTTATCCAGGCATAAAGGACTCTAAAATCTTGTTTAATGGCCTGCTTGTGGGTTGTGTAATGAAACTACAGTGATTTACATCTACAAAGGTTGACACAGTTTTAATCTGAACCAAAGAGGAATGTGCAGCTGCAAATATCTGAGGTCTATCTAGGTAAAATTTTGAAATATCTTAATTTTCTTAGTGAGAAAATAGCCCCACTCTCAGATGTGGTTACAGGATAATAGTCTCTTGATGACTCATAAAATACCTCTTCAGTGGAAAAATATCTCTAGCGTTACAGAGTTGCAAAAAGTAAAAAAAAAAAAAAAAGCAAGTTTCGTCTAGTCAAAAGGTTTTTTATCTGGACATGCTGTTGTATAACTTTTGTTGTGGGCAGGTTGGTGGGAAAGTGGGGGCTTAGAGGGATGGGGACAAATGACAAAGATTTAAAGATTGTATTGAAAATCAATATCTCTAAAATATCTAAATCATTCTCTTGTTCTCTGTGTTTCTGTGTGTGTGATTGTGTGTGTGTGTGTGTATGTGTGTGTTATTGCTGGCGATGGAACCTTATGTAAATCTCTCTTACTGTCTCTCCATCTCTTTGTCTCTCTGTCTCTGTATCTGTTATGCTGGAGATAGAACCCAGTACCTACTTCATGCTAGACAAACACTCTACTATTGAGCTATATTCCAGCCCAAAATGTCCAAGGGAGATACATTTTAAGACATAACCCTGTAGACAGTGGTGTTGAAGCATTACCATGGGCCCACTTTTAAGATGAAGTATTCAATATAGCGGAAGGGACCATCAGCTACATTGGATACTATTGGATATTGATGAAAGGGAACTAAGCAACTCAAGGGTGGGAATGGGAAAGAAAGAAGGAGTGAAGGAGGGAACAGATGTTGCTAAACAAAAGGAAAGTAATGTACATATCACCCGAAATGGGGAAAATGATTTTATTGTTAAACTTCATAGACTTCACAAGCTATGTAGAGTAGAATGATAATTTTAATCATTGTGAAAGTTAAAATGTATACTGTGAAATATATGTAATAACTTAAACCAATTAAAATTTTGTATAAAAAAGATGGAGTATTCAGAGACAGACTGGAGGGAGAAGGGGCTAGGGGGAAACTGGTATGGTTCATGGTAATAAGTTAATTGTTTGGTCCATGTTATCTGGCTTGGACGTTCTGGATCTTATTCCAGAAGGGCTGAGCAGACCTTTATGGACTGGTTGAGGCAGGGACAACTTGATATCTGGGGTTGACAGCTGAGAACCAGCTAGTAAAATGATTTGGTCATTATGAATATGGGGACCTAGTCAGCAACCAGGAAATGAAGGCATGTTCTAGACAAACACCAAACATGGAGGGTGTAGGGGCATCAGGAGCCCTGAACCAGGGGCCACAGGCAGGTCAACAGGAGCTGGATTCCCTGTTGGAGGGCTCAGAAAGTCAATGATAGGCAAAATTCTAAAATGACATCTTCACCCTTGGCCCCAACTTCTTCCCCCTAGTGGACACACTCTGAATTGACCCATCCCTTTCATGTGGGCAGGATCTGTGAATATGATGGGATGGTCATTCCATCCATTAAGATTATGTCACATAAGACTGCTAGATTGCAGACTGGAGGCTTTCTGTTGAATGACAGATGTGGCTGCCATGTGACGAGAGACCCATGTGGTTAGGGCCTGCAGGCAGCCTCGGGTGCTGAGAGTGATTTCCCACTAATAGCAACCATTCCCCCCCCCCCCCCAAAAAAAAATGGAGATCTCAGTTCTACAACTTAAAGGAAATTGATTCTACCAGCAACCCTGAGGCCTCTGAATGTCAGAAGAGACCACAGCTCAGTTCGGCCAAGACCTTGATTTCAAACTGGTGAGACTCCCTTGATTAAAGTACCCAGCTGAGCTGTACCGAGATTTCTCACTGATAAAACTACATGGTGATAAACTTGGATTCATTTGCATTGTGTGTGTTAGTACTCTACCACTTGAGCCATAGCTCCACATCTGGCTTTGACAATTAATTGGAGATAAGAGTCTTAGAGTCTTTCCTGACCAGGCTGATTTTGAATCACGATCCTTAGACCTCAGCCTCCCAAGTAGCTAAGATTATAGGCGTGAGCCCCTAGTACCTGGCACATTTGGATTCTTTTCAGCCAATAAATTTGTAATTTAAGCCTGGCACCAGTGGCTCACCCCTGTAATCCTAGCTACTTTAGAGGCTGAGATCTGAGGATCGAAACTCAAAGCCAGTCTGGGCAGCAAAGTTCCCGAGAAACTCTTATCTCCAACTACTCAAAAAATGGAAGTAAGCACTGTGGTTCAAAGTGGTAGAGCACTTGTCTTGAACAAAAGAGCTCAGGGACAGCGTCTAGGCCCCAATTTCAAGCCCCATGATGGACAAAAATATTGTAATTTATAATGCATCCATAAAAAGCTAATTTATAAGACCTGGACTGAATTTTGGATGGTCAGGATCAAAGGGCTTGGAGACGGGGCCCAACTGGGTAGATGGATCCCAGAGGGCATGAACCTTAGAGAGTATCCCATATCTCACTCCTGCCACAACTTTCTTTTCAGGGGCCTGGCCACTGTTAGACATGGCATGTTGAATCCATTGTGTAAATGGGTACAACATCCACAGAAGTCAATGTAGAAATACCCATCAAAGTTATAAGAACTTAGGATATTTGACCCAGTGGCTTTACTTCTAGGAATTTCTCCCACAGATATGTTGACAGACCTGGGAAGTGATTCTTTGTGTCCAAGTGATCCTCTTGATCACTCACCTACTCACTCATTGATTTGACACATGTATATTGTTAGTAATAAAGATCAGAGACAACATAAGTGCTGTTAATAAAGATGCTTAAACACATTATTATACGGTAGAACACCACGGAGCTATAACAACAAAAGAACAAAGCAACTCTTTGTCAATTTGGAAAGATGTTTAGTAAATAAAAAAAATTCTGTGGCTCATGCCTATAATCCTAGTTACTCAGGAGGCTGAGATCTGAGGATTGTTTGAAGCCAGTCCAGGCACGAAAGTCCATGACACTCTTTTCAAAAAATTCTTATCTTTTTTCCACCTTTATTGTCAAAGTGAAGTACAGAGGGGTCACAGTTTCATATGTAAGGCAGTAAGTACATTTCTTGTTCAACTCGTTACCTCCTCCCTCATTTTTCCCCTGCCTCCCCCCTCCCACTTTCCCTCCCTCCCCATGAGTTGTATAGTTGGTTTACACCAAATGGTTTTGTAAGTATTGGCTTTGGGACATGACACTCTTATCTCCAATTAACAACGAGAAAACCAGAAGTGGTACTATGGCTCAAGTGGTAGTGCCTTGAGCTGAAGAGCTCAGGGACAGTGCCCAGGCCCAGAGTTCAAGACCCATGACTGACCAAAAAAATCATTTGGCAGTACTAAGGTGTGACCTCAGGGCCACACACTTGCTGGGGAGATGCTCTACTATTTGAGCCATGCTTCCAGCACACCAGTAAACTTTTAAGGGAAAAAGCTTAGAAAAGAGCAAGCACAAAGGAGGATAATGAGAGTATATATTCTTATTTGTTCATACTTACATTAAAAAGCATCTGAAAGTTGCAGTTTTTGCCTTTTTGAGAAGGATGGGGATGGTGGTAAGTGAAGGAAACCTTAGAGAGAGAATTTTCACTATTTCACTTTGTCTGGTTAGACTTCATGGTTCTGAAGCTTGGTGAACTATTAATTGTGTAAAATGTCCAATGTATATATATATATATATATATATGTGTGTGTGTGTATGTATGTATTTGTGTGTTTAGTATGGCTTGAACTCAGGGCCTCAGGCTCTTGCTTAGCTTTTTCATTCAATGCAGGTGCACTACCACTTAAGCCATAGCTCCACTTCTGGGTTTTTGCTGGGTAATTGGAGATAAGATTCTCTCTGCTTTGTCTGCCCAGACTGGCTTTGAACTGGGATTCTTAGATCTTGGCTTCATGAGTATCTAGGATTATAGGTGTGAGCCACAGGTGCCTAGCATCAGTGAATGTATTTTTAATTAAAACATTTGAAAATAGGCCTAGAGAGTTAAGAAGCCCACATGATCTGCTCATTTTCCTCTACTGTATATAACAGTACAGCTTTGGAAGGAGGCCATTCCCTACTCCCACCCCTGCATCCATATTTGAACTTTACAGCCACCACCATCCTCTCTCTAATGGAGCCACCACTTACCTTTCCCACTTTAGCTCCCTAGGGAAGGTTTAAGGGCTGCTTTTCCCAGAAGCCACCAGAACTCTCCAGTTGCACCCCCAGAACCACTGCTGGCAGCTGAGAGTCCCATGGGAGGTAAGACTCTGCTAAACATCAATCCCCAACCATCTGTGAAAAAAACCAAAAAACATGAATTCAACTAAGCCAACCAGCTCTGTCCTGCAGGGCCAAATTCCCGGGAACAAGAACCAAGCTTCCACAGAGATGTATCAGTACAATTGTTTATATGTAGAGTCCATTCTGCCTGTTTGGTCCATTCTCTATTCCTTCATTAAATAAATACTCTTCCCTCAGTGGCCATTCCTCTCACTTCAATCTCTCCTCCTCCCTCCTCTTCTGGGATTCGATCTCCCACCCCCACCCTCATCATGCCTGTTGCTGCTAATTGCCTTCCAGTAGCAGACAGGGACCAGTAAGAAACAGATGGCACACTCCAATTGGGTAACTTGAGAGTTTAAGAAAGGACTACTACTCATGAGAGTAAGGAAAGGGTGGAGAGAGACCATTTGGGATGGGTAGTCTCCTGGGATAAGCAAGAAACTGGATAGAGAAGATCTGGCAGAAGCTAAGGCCCATGATTGGTTGCCCAAGGCAGACAGTTCACTGTGATTCATTAATGAGAGACCTTGGGAAAGTAAATTGGCTAAGCTTACTCTCCTTCTCTTCCATCACAATTTCCCAACCCAGCAGAGGGCACAGGAGCCCATTGATTCAGTCCAAAGTTGTCAGCCTCCCAAAACACAGAGCACAGTGGAGAAAAGATGGAGAGTAGATCCAGAGGGGTTAGATGGGATTAACTTAACTCCTCTCCCACACCATGTTAGAAAAACTACATCATGGAAGGTTCTCAAACATATATTTGAAAAGTAGAGGAAATAAGTCAGACATGGTAGTGCATGCCTGTAATCCTAGTACTCAGGAGATGGAAGCAAGGAGATATGAGTTAAAGGCCAGTGTGGGCTACATAGAAAAACTCTATCGTCAAAAAAGAAAGAAAGAAAGCCTGGTGTGGGTGGATCAGGCCTGTAATCCTAGTTCCTCAGGAGGCTGAGATCTTAGGATCACTGTTAAAAGTTAGCCTGGGCAGGAAGGTCCCTGAGACTCTTTTTCAAAATGAACCAGCAAGGGGCTGGGGATATGGCCTAGTGGCAAGAGTGCTTGCCTCGTATACATGAGGCCCTGGGTTCGATTCCCCAGCACCACTTATACAGAAAATGGCCAGAAGTGGAGCTGTGGCTCAAGTGGCAGAGCGCTAGCCTTGAGCAGGAAGAAGCCAGGGACAGTGCTCAGGCCCTGAGTCCAAGCCCCAGGACTCGCCAAAAAAAAAAAAAGAAAGTATTTTGTGCTGGGAATATGGCCTAGTGGCAAGAGTGCTTGCCTCCTATACATGAAGCCCTAGGTTTGATTCCTCAGCACCACATATATACCACATATATAGAAAATGGCCAGAAGTGGCGCTGTGGCTCAAGTGGCAGAGTGCTAGCCTTGAGTAAAAAGAAGCCAGGGACAGTGCTCAGGCCCTGAGTCCAAGCCCCAGGACTGGCCAAATAAATAAATAAATAAATACATAAATAAATAAATAAATAAATAAATAAATAAATAAAATGAACCAGCAAAAAGCCAGAGGTGAAGCTTTGGTTCATGTGGCAGAGCACCAGTCTTGAGCAAAAAAGCTAAGAGACAGCTCATAGGCCCTGAGTTCAAGCCCCAGGACTTGAACAAAAATAAAGGAAATAATACAATGACTTCCAAATGCACATTGTCCAACTTCAACAATCCTCAAGCCAGTGTGTTTTATCTGTACCATCAGGTACTCTCTCCCTTCTGTTACTTTGCAGCAAACGCCAAAACTTGTATCATTTTTATTGGTCAATAAGTCATATACATTTCTAAAAGATATGCAGAATAAATTATAGAATAAGAAAGTCACCATTTTTAGACCCTAATAAAATGATGGCTGTTCTAGAACCATTGGGTAAAAGTTGGACAGGAAATATTACAAAAGAATAAGGTCTATGGAAATGATTGTTATATCACAGTTGTAACTACTTTCAACATCCCATGTGTATCTGTAGTTTCTACTATTGATGATGTTCGTGTATCACCTTCTTGTGATTGTATCTACACTATCTCTGTAATCTTATCTGAGTGTATGGGAAACAGTGTGTACTGGTATTAGAATTAGGAAATTCAAAGGGAATACCAAAATTGAGAGAAAAAGGGTAAAATAAGAGAAACAACAACAAAAGCAATACTTGCAAAACTGTTTGGTGTAAGTGAACTGAACACCTGGGGGGGGGGAAAGGGGGAGGGGGAGGGGGGTATGAGGGATGAGGTAACAAACAGTACAAGAAATGTATCCAATGCCTAACGTATGAAACTGTAAACTCTCTGTACATCAGTTTTATAATAAAAACTTAAAAAAATAAGGTCTATAATATTTGATCTCATCAACCAATTTGAATACCTCCATAACTGAGGCAACGCACATTTTTTACCTCTTGATGTGATGTGACAGGAAGTATGAAGCACTGCCTACTAGATATTTTTGCCTGTAAAAACTTTAATAAAACTTGTATATTGCCAGGTACCACTGGCTCATCTGTAATTTTAGCTGCTCAGGAGGCTAAGATATGAAGATGGCAGTTCAAAGCCAGCCCAAGGCAGGAAAATCATGAGACTTTTATCTCCAATTAACTACCATTAAAAAATCAAACCAGAAATGAGGCTGTGGCTCAAATGGTAGAGTACCAGCCTTGAGTAAAAATGCTAAGGGACAATACCCAGGCCCTGAGTTCAAGCCCTAACACTGGGACACAAAAGGAACAAAAAGCTTCTGTCTCTACTCATTTTGGGGAAACATAGAAACTAGAGAATGAGTTAAAGAACACACTGAAGAAGCAATCAGCAAAATCTAGAACCTAAGACATTTTCCAGTCTTTCCAATCAATCAATGATATGGGAGGAAAAAGGAAGTAACACTACTGCAGGATAAAAGAAACTTAAGAGCTTTAATAGAGAAATACAATGTTTGAATCTTGCTCCCATAGTGGTGTGAACAAGCTAATGGAAAATGGTTTTGTTATAAGTGGGAACACTGAATATATCCTAAGATGAAATAATATTAGAAGTTGTGCCTCACATAGAGCACCAGTTTAGCAAATGGGAGGCCCTAAGTCAAACCCAAGTACTTATCAAAATATTCTTCATTTTAAGGCCTAATTATACTGTAGTATTTATATTATTTTCAATGCCCTTATTAGAGATGTGTAATAAACTACTTATACATGAAATGATAGAGTTTGTGTTTTGCTTTAAAATACTTAACCAAGCCAGGTGCTGTTATACCTGTAATCTTAGCTACTCAGGAGGCTGAGATCTGAGGATCATGGTTCAAACCAGCATAGGCAGGAAAGTCTATGAGACTTATCTCCAATTAACCAACAAAAAGCCAGAAGTAAAGCTGTGGCTCAAGTGGTAGAGCAGTAGCCTTGAGCACAAAAGCTCAGGGACAGTGCTCAGACCATGAGTTTGAGCTCCAGTACTAACACACACACACACACACACACACACACACACACACACACACACACACACCACCTCGACACTTAAACAATAAAAATGTTGGTGATTTGAATGACTAGAACAAGACTGGCAAATAGGTGAGTATTATTGAGGCTGATAATGAATTCAAAGAGGATCATATTTTTTTTTTACGTTTTTTTTTTTTTTTTTGCCAGTCCTGGGGCTTGGACTCAGGACCTGAACACTGTCCCTGGCCTCTTTTTGCTCAAGGCTAGCACTCTGCCACTTGAGCCACAGTGCCACTTCTGGCCATTTTCTGTATATGTAGTGCTGGGGAATTGAACCCAGGGCCTCATGTATACGAGGCAAGCACTCTTGCCACTAGGCCATATCCCCAGCCCGAGGATTATATTTTGACAGTACTGATGATAGAACTCAGGCCTCACACTTACTAGTCAAGTGTTATACCGTGTGAGCCATACTCCTAGTCCTTGGACTTTTAGTTTGGTTTTTGTGATAGGGTCTCAGGCTTTTCACACCTCTGCCTCTTGAGTAAATCAGGCTAAAACCATGTGCCATCAAGCCCAGTCCTATATTATTCCTTCTGCTTTTGCATGTTTAAAGTTTTCACAATACAAATTAAAAAATATTCCTTGGCTCAAGTGGTAGAACACTTGCTTATCAAGTGTAAAATCCCGAGTTCAAACATCAGCACCACCAAAACAAATTATTCCTGTGGACTAGAGTAGAATGTTTGCCTAGCAATTGAGAGGCTCTGAGTTCTAACCTCAGTACTGAACAGAAATGTTTCTTAAAGACCAGGCAAGGAACTGTTAAAGACTGGAGGAGACATTATGACACAATGCAAAATGGAACCCTGAGTCAGAGCAAAATAAAATAAAAGTCAAAGTAAAATAAAACAAAATTTGTAATTTATTTGAAATTATTATATCAAGCTGGTGGCGGGGGGCTATGCCTGCAACCCAGCACTTGAGAGGCTGAGATAGGAGAATCACCAGTTCAAGACTTGCCTTGCACTGGACACTGGTGGCTCATACCTGTATAGCTACTCAGGAGGCTGAGTTCTGGGGATCCAGGTTCTAAGCCAGGTCCAGCAGGAAAGCCTATGAGACTCACATCTCCAAATAACCACCTTAATAAAAGCCAGAAGTGGAGCTATGGCTCAAGTTGTAGAATGCTAGCCTTGAGCACAAAAGCTCAGTGATAGTACCCAGGCCCTGAGTTCAAGCTCCAAGACTGGCACACATACAAAACATGATTAGCCTGGGCCACATAGTGAGTTTGAGGCCAGCCTGGAATATATAATAATATCTCAAAAAAGTACTACACACATATTGATTTCTTGATTTGATACATTCTTCCATGGTTATATAAGACATTAATAATAGAGAAAGCAGGCTGAGATGAGCAGCAAGGCTGGGGAAAGAGAATGGATTAATCTGACTAAAATATAAAGCACATGGGAAATGCCATTGTGAAAACCTCTTTGTTCAATTAGTATGCACTACAAAAAGAATGATGGAAAAGTAAACCAGGCCCTGTTTTTGGGGGGCAAATAGCAGCAGGAGAGGGGACAGCCAATGAAGAGGGAGAATGAGGGTGAATATGTATAACATACTTTATCTGTATGTATGTAAACAAGCTAATAAAACCTGTTGAAATTGTTTGAAGAAGAAGGAGATGAGAGATGGAGGGAGGGAGTTTGATGGGTTATATTATATGCATGTACAGAAATGCCACAGTGAGACCCCTGTACAACTAATGTATAATAATAAAAATAATTTTTTAAAGAAAGCTAGCTGAATACCGGATGCCAATGGCTCATGCCTGTAATCCTAGCTATTTAAGAGGCTGTGATCTGAGGATTGTGGTTCAAAGCAAGCCTGGGCAGGAAACTCCGTGAGACTCTTATCCCAATCAATCACAGAAAAAGTCAGAGGTAGCACTGTAGATCAAGTGGTAGAGTGCTAGCCTTGAACAAAGTGGAGCTCAAGGACAGTGCCCAGGCCCAGAGTTCAAACCGTAGGACCAGCAAAACAACAACATAAAAATTAAGAAAGCTAGCTGAAAGATGTACAGGATACCCTTTGTGTCTATTCTGTATATTTAAAGTTAATTCAGAATAAAACACTGAAATAATTACATAACTATTCCTTAACTTGTGTATATAACATATATAAGGTGAACTTTTATTTCAGATAATAATACTCTTATAGATCTTAAATAATTATTAAAAGATAGAGAAGTGGGCACTCTTATATACACCTCCATGATTTTCCCTTCCAGAATTTCCAGAATTGGGTTGGCTACATTATGCAAGGTGTTTTGTTTGTTTGTTTGTTTTTGTTTTTTCTGTCTTGCACCTTGGTAACCATTTCTGTGATATTCTGCCTCAAATACTTGCTTTGCTTTTAATGGGCTCATTGATCACTTCTTGACGTTTTCACTATTACATCTGCTCATAGAAATTTATCTGACAGTTGTGTCTTCAAGAAACACCCTTGGGAATAATCATAGCATCTGTGCCATTGTATTTGGATGGCACTGTGGCTTGGCACGTGTTCCCTGAAGATGTGGTAGGCAAGGCGCCTCCCTCTCCTAACGCTGGATGAGATCGTAGAATGGTTGATGGGAAGCCAGACAAAGATTTCCCATTCACAAATGATTTGGCTTATTTGCAATGATTCCCCTAGGATAGTTTTCTTAATCTCTTAAGTCCAGTATCCTTATCTGGGTATATACTGAATTTCACTGTTGTATGGCCACAGCTACACTACCTAGCAGAAGTTTGTTCTTTCCAGTTACACATTCAAGTCTTATTACTGGAAGCACCCTTGAACAAAGCATTTGAACATTAATCTGTTCCTGATGAAGAAACATCAATCAGGCCTATGGTGGATCATGTTTGTTCTCTGAATCTGTCACTTTCTCTTTAATCCTTGCAAACTTTTATTTTATTTTATTTTGTGCCAGGATTGGAGCTTGAACTCAGGGCCTAGGTGGTGTTCCTGAGCTTTTTTGCTCTGGCTAACACTCTATCACTTGAGACACAGCTCCACTTCTGGCTTTGTGTATGTGTGCTTAATTGGAGATAGAGTCTCACCAACTTTCCTGCCAAAGCTGGCTTTGAATCATGATCCTCAGATCTCAACTTCTTGACTAATTAGGACTGAAGTGCCAGTCAAGCCCCACTTTACCATGCGAACCCCACTTTACCACATGAACCTAAGATAAGCAGGCCCTGTGAGCAAACCCAGGACAAGCTTATTAGGGCCCAGCCGGTCTAGAACTCTAACCGCTGGGAATGCTTAACTCTAACCACCCCCAGAATGCCTCGAGCCCTGAGCCAATCATATTTGTACCCGTAATCTTGCTTGCTTGAAAACCTGATTGTTGTAACTTTGTTTTTTGCCTTTATAAGCCCTGTGTAATCGCAGCTCGGGGCTGCCTCCTAACCTCCGCTGTGTTGGTGGGTAGGACAAGGCCTGAGTTGCAGCTTGCTTGAATAGAATCTTGCCTTGCTATTGCATTTTGGAATGTCTGAGTCTCGGTGGTCTTCTTGGTGGTGGTCTTGCGACTTGGCACAACACTAAACTAATGGGGATAGAAGTAAACTCTCATTAACTCTATGTATGTAGGAAGAAATGGCAAAATGGGCCAATGTTTCTCACTAATATATTGGAAAGCTGAATGGACAAGTATTTCTAATTGTAATTCTTGCATTAAGGAAAAATTCAAAGGTCTTCATGCCATGCAGTAACTGGGACTGAAGAAAAAAAAAAAGAGGCTCTTCTGAAACAAGCAGCCCGTAGGCAAAGGGCGGCACCTGCTTTCAGAATGCCTGTGAGCTTCAGTTTTTCCGATGCAGATAAAAGCTAAAGTGTTGTGTTAGTGTTAAAAAGGCTTTGGAAATCAAGAATACATTTCTAGATAAGAAATTTGGAAGTAAAATTGTCCTAAATAATTATTGCAAAGTGAGAAAAGGAGAATTATGGCTACCAAAATGTTTAATTGCCATTCCAGCTTCTTTGTAGGTTTTTGGTAACAGTTTCCAGCAGGCCCACAGAGAAGCACAGGTGATTCCTACAAGTTTGTCAAGATCTAATACTGGCCCTTAATAAGTTCCAGGTAAGAACATGCTTAAAAACTACTTCTGTGTAGACCACCTTGTTGCTTATAATTGGAGTAAAGTGGCCTCTTGTAAGACTCACTGATCTGAAATCTGTGGTTCGAAGCCAGCCTGGGCAGAGAAAGGTCCCTGTGAGAGACTTGTCTCTAATCAGCCAGCAGAGTGCTGGGAACGGAGTTGTGTGGAGCTCAAAGTGGTAGGGTGCTAGTCTTGAGCTGGAGAGCTGGAGGACAGCATTCAGGCCCTGAGTCCAAGTCCAGTGGAAAGTCACTCCTCCTGGGACAAAAGTGATGGAGCATCCAGAGGCAGTAAGCCACTGCTTGGATGGCAGAGATGGTGTCAGATCCTAGAGTCACTCCTGTTTGGCCTTTCAAAAGTTAATCAGAGGCGGGAAGTCCTAGAAGAATAGTTCATAAGCATGCCTTACTAATGCCCATGTCTGTCTACTGGGCAGGAACTTGCCAGTCATCTGTGATAGTGGTTAGTAAGGGTAAGTTTGTCAAATGAGAGGATAGATTAAAATCTCAACCCCCAGACCCAAGATGGCGCCGACAGAGTAGGGAGGCACCCCGACTCGCTCCAACTGAATAGAGAGCTGGGAACTCCAATACCCAACACCCCACCAAGTACCCAGCAAAACCAGCAGCCAGAAGCAGTGGAGAAACGCAGGAAAACAAAAAGGAGCAAAAAAGAAGAGCTGAAAACCTACACGGAGCCGGAGAATCTCCAGGGCACCCTCCCCCCACCAGCCGACCCTGGCCCAAACAGGGCCAGGCTGGGAAAGGGGACCCGGCGATCGGCAGACAGGCTTCCGGGAGTGCAGAATCCAGATAGCGGGAGACCCCACGGTCACTAGGGAGGGTGTGGACCAAGACACACAACAGCAGTGAAGAGAAGTTCAGGTCCACACCGGGTTCAGACAGGGGAACCCAGCGCGGCAGAAGGAGGGAACGGGGGAAGCCACCACGACACTTCGCCACCCCCCTGAGGGACCAACGGCTGCGCGGGACACACACACAATGCAGGATCAGTGAGGCCCCCATTACCCCCCCACCCAACGGGAGACCAGCTATCAGAGACCCAAGCCCGACAAAGAAGCTAGATCTCCCTCCCTCCCCCTCCCCACCCCGTGGGAACAAAGAACCCCCAAATCAGGCGGGAAGCTCCCTTTGGGCGCTGGGAAGTCAGTTTAGCAGGGGAAGGGCGGAACAGCCCCCAGCCCCCGCAGGTTCCTGAACTGGCAGAACCGGCCCCGCCCCCTTCCCAACAGGGGCCGGGGGACGGCTGGCAGGGCAAGCCCCACCCGAGGTGCCTGGACCTCGAGGACTCTTACAACTAAATTCACAGGCGCTGGTGGGCAATACCAGCCCAGCAGGGACACCTGGGCCTGATCACGTCCCCCCATCTCAGCGGAGGCGAGGTCTGAGGGTGCTAACCCACACCCGGACAGTCGATCCCACTGGGCCCCACACATACCGCCCCCCCCAACAGAATCGTGGGAGGGCGCAAACACAACCCAACAACCCGGGCTCGCTCTGGGAGGCATACCCCGCTAAAGTGCCTGTTGTAGTGGACGCACAGTGCACAGGAGGGCGGGGCCCCCGGTGAGAGCGCCCGCTCTGGTAGGCGTACCCTGCACTGGTGGGCGGGGCCACAGAGGCAGCACCTGTTGCCGTAGACACGCCTACACAGGAGGGAGGGAAGAGCTACAAACCAAACCTGAGAAGCCATTCACAGATCTCCAGATGCGCAAATCACAAAGAAACATAACACAGTTCATCAAAGGGCAAGCCAACTCGCCAGCTCCAAAAAGCAGCACGACTGAAGAGGAGATGGAGACTAAAAAAGCAAATAAGGCCATGTTAACAGGAATGATGGAAAGCATCAGAAATGAAATCAGAAAACAATTCCAGGAGTTTAGAGCGGAAATCTGGAAGGACACCCAGGACGCCAAGAAAGAAATGGAAGCAAAAATGGATACAATGCAAGCCTTCTTTAAAGAAATGGAAGCAAAAATGGATACAATGCAAGCCTCCTTTAAAGAAAATCTCCACATCCTGAGAATTGAAATGCATGAAAAAATAGATTTAAAATACAACTCTTTAAAGGAAGAAATTTCCACGATCAGAGCTGATATGACAACCATAAATAGCTCTCTGACATCCATAAACTCCGCAATTGAAACCATAACACAAAGAGTGGACCATATGGAATCCAGAATCTCTTGCCTGGATGATGAAGCAGCCGACAACAACCAGAAAATGACCACACTCCAAGAAAAGGTGAAGCTTCAGGGCAGACTAATCCAGGAACTAATGGAGAAAGACAAGAGCTATAATCTGCGCATAATTGGAATAGAAGAAGGAGCCGAATACCAGAGCCAGAGGGCTTAAACATGTTCTCAATAAAGTTATTGCAGAAAACTTCCCCAATCTCACAGGGGACCCCATCCAGGTAACCGAAGCCTATAGGACACCTGGCAGGCCAGACCCCAGGAAAGCCACCCCAAGGTACATAATATTCAAGACTACAGACCTCAAGATTAAAAAGCAAATTCTGGGGCTGGGGATATGGCCTAGTGGCAAGAGTGCCCTGGGTTCGATTCCCCAGCACCACATATACAGAAAATGGCCAGAAGGGGCGCTGTGGCTCAAGTGGCAGAGTGCTAGCCTTGAGCAAAAAAGAAGCCAGGGACAGTGCTCAGGCCTTGAGTCCAAGCCCCAGGACTGGCCAAAAAAAAAAAAAAAAGCAAATTCTGAATTCAGCCAAAGCGAAGAAGGAAACTTTCTACAATGGGAAGAGGATTCGAATAACATGTGACTTATCTACACAAACTTACCAAGCTCGAAGTGAGTGGAAGAACATCATCCAAGTACTTCAGGCTAACAATTTGCAACCTCGGATCAAATATCCAGCGAAATTAGAGTTCACATTCGAAGGGACAACCAGATCTTTCCACACCAAAGAAGAGCTAAAGGAGTATGTGAATAAAAAACCAGCCCTACGGCGAATTCTAAGAGGGGAGCCCCACCCAACAGAGATCGTAAAAGACACACAGACAGAACCAGAAAGAAACTTCAATAGCCAAAGTCCAACAGAAAGAACAGCTCACTAAAGACAAGAGAAAAAAAAAAGAGGAAAAAACAGCCCAACAAGAAAATGGAAGGAGAAAAAACACCCTTATCCTTGATCTCTTTAAATATAAATGGTTTAAACTCCCCGATAAAGAGGAGCAGACTGGCAGAATGGATTCGCAAACAAAAAGTTGACATCTGCTGTCTACAAGAGACCCACCTTACAGCAAGGGACAAAAACAGGCTTCGAATGAAAGGTTGGAGCAAGATCTACCAAGCAAATGCACCCACCAAAACGGCAGGTGTAGCCATTCTGATCTCAGACAAGCTGGACTTCTCATTAAAGTCAACTCAAAAAGACAAAGAAGGACACTACATATTAATACAAGGAAAAACCCAGAATCAAGACATCATGGTGATAAATGTATACTCACAGAACAAAAGAGGCCCTACATATGTCAAGCAAATTCTCACAGAATTACAGAACAATATAGAAGCAAACACAATCATAGTGGGTGACTTTAATACCCCTCTCTCTCCAAGACACAGATCCAACACCCAGAGGATTAGTAAGGGAGCTGAGGACCTAAATAACACCATTTCCCAAATGGATCTAACAGACCTATATAGAACCTTCCACCCTACAGAGACCCAATACACCTTCTTTTCAGCAGCCCATGGATCATATTCCAAAATAGACCACGTCATAGCCCACACAAAGAACCTCAGCAAATACAAAAGTATTGACGTCATCCCATGTATTATATCTGATCAGAGTGGATTAAAGGTAACCCTCAACAACAAAGGATACCACAGAGGCTATACACACTCTTGGAGGCTAAACCCCACGCTGCTATCCAACACTTGGGCCACAGACCAAATTAAAGATGAAATCAACGAATTCATAAGCCACAATGACAATGAAAACACATCACAAAGAAACCTATGGGACACAGCTAAGGCAGTACTGAGGGGCAAGATCATCGCCCTCAACACTCACATTAAAAGAATGGAAGCAGAGCAGGTGAATAACCTCACGATGAAACTAAAACAACTGGAGAAACAAGAAATGACAGAATCTAAAACGACTAGAAGGGGAGAGATCACAAAGATTAAAGAAGAGATAAATCTGATTGAAAATAGAAAGACCATTCAACAAATAAATAAGACTAAAAGCTGGTTCTTTGAGAAAATAAACAAAATTGACAGACCCCTTGCAAGACTTACAAAAAAAAGAAGAGACTCATATACGTAAAATCAAGGACTACACCGGAAAAATTACAAGTACACACGATATTCAAACAATCATAAGGAGCTATTTCCAAAACCTCTACTCAGCAAAAAACAATAATTTTACAGAAATGGATCAATTCTTAGAGAAGTACAAACTGCCCAAACTGAACCAAGAAGAAATAAATCAACTAAATAAACCAATAACTTACAGTGAGATATAGGAGGTAATCAAGAACCTCCCTACTAAGAAAAGACCAGGCCCAGATGTATTCACCAACGAATTCTACAAAACCTTTAGTGAGGAGCTAATACCAATACTCCTCAAACTCTTCCGCGAAATAGAAACAGAGGGAGAAATCCCAAACTCGTTCTATGAAGCTAATATCATACTCATTCCCAAACCAGGCAAAGAGCCAACAAAAAAAGAGAACTACAGAACAATATCACTAATGAACACAGACGCAAAGCTCCTCAATAAAATATTAGCTAACAGGATCCAGAAACTGATCAAGAAAATCATACATCATGACCAAGTAGGCTTCATCCCACAGTCACAAGGATGGTTCAACATCCGTAAATCAATCAACGTAATTCACCACATAAACAGATCTAAAATTAAGAATTACATTGTTATCTCAGTCAATGCCCAAAAAGCCTTTGACAAAATACAACATCCATACCTATTAAAAGCTTTGGGGAGAACAGGAATAGATGGAACATTCCTCAAAACAATAAAAGCCATATACAACAGACCAACTGCTAATATCATATTAAACAGACAGAAACTTAAATCATTCCCCCTAAACTCAGGAACAAGACAAGGATGCCCACTCTCCCCACTTCTGTTCAACATAGTGATGGAATCCCTAGCCATAGCAATAAGGCAAGAGGAGGACATCAAAGGGATCCACATCGGCAAGGAAGAAATCAGGTTATCCCTATTTGCAGACGACATGATCTTATATCTGAAGGACCCAAAAAACTCAGTACCCAAACTCCTACACCTAATAAACCAATTTGGCAAAGTAGCAGGATACAAAATCAATCCACAAAAGTCAGCAGCTTTTCTGTACACCAGCAATATACAAACAGAAAAGGAAATTATGGAAACAATTCCATTTACAGTAGCCAAAAAAAGAATAAAGTACCTAGGGATCAACTTAACCAAGGATGTGACGGACCTATTTAATAAAAACTACAAAAATCTAATAAGGGAAATCAAAGAAGACACAAGGAGATGGAAAGACCTCCCATGCTCATGGGTAGGCAGAATCAATATAGTGAAAATGGCCATATTGCCCAAATTGTTATACAAATTCAATGCAATACCTATCAACATCCCAGCCACATTCTTCACTGAAATAGAGAAAACAATCCATAAATTCATATGGAACAGCAAAAAACCTAGAATAGCCAAAGCAATTCTAGGCAAAAAAAGCAGTGCAGGAGGTATCACAATACCAGACTTCAAGCTCTACTACAAGGCCATCATAACAAAAACAGCATGGTATTGGTATAAAAACAGGTCGGAAGACCAATGGATTAGAATTGAAGACCCAGAAATAAAACCACACTCTTACAGCCAACTGATATTCAACAAAGGAGCTAAAGACATACAATGGAATAAACATAGCCTCTTCAACTACTGGTGCTGGGAGAACTGGGCAGCCATATGCAGAAAACTCAAAGTAGACCCAAGCCTATCACCATGCACCAAGATCAACTCAAAATGGATCAAGGACCTCAATATCAGACCTGAATCCTTGAAACTACTGAAGGACAGAGTAGGAAAGACGCCAGAACTTATAGGCATAGGAAGGAACTTCCTGAATATAGTCCCAGGGGCACAACAAATAGGGGAAAGACTCAACAAATGGGACTACTACAAATTAAAAAGTTTCTGCACAGCTAAGGACATAGCCACCAAAATAGAAAGACAGCCAACGATATGGGAAAGGATATTTACCAGCACAGCAACAGACAAAGGCCTGATATCTGTCATCTACAGAGAACTCAAAAAACTAAGCCCCTCCAAGCCCAATAAACCTATTAGGAAATGGGCAAGAGCTAAAGAGAGACTTCACAAGAGAAGATATAAAAATGGCAAAGAAACACATGAGGAAATGCTCAACATCCCTGCTAGTAAAGGAAATGCAAATAAAAACAACCCTGAGATACCACCTCACCCCGGTTAGAATGGCCTATACTCTGAACTCAGGAAACAACAAATGCTGGAGGGGGTGCGGGGAAAAAGGAACCCTTCTCCATTGTTGGTGGGAGTGCAAATTAGTACAACCACTTTGGAGAACAGTATGGAGGTTTCTCAAAAAGCTCAACATAGACCTACCCTATGACCCAGCCATACCACTCCTAGGCATCTATCCTAAACAGCAAACCCCAAGATATCAAAAAGACATTTGTACCTCCATGTTTATCGTGACACAATTCACAATAGCCAAAATATGGAAACAACCCAGATGCCCCTCCACAGACAAATGGATCCAAAAAATATGGTACTTATACACAATGGAATACTACATAGCGATTAGGAATGGTGAAATATTGTTATTCGCAGGGAAATGGTCAGAACTCGAACAAATAATGTTGAGTGAGACAAGCCTAGAACACAGAAAACAAAGGGGCATGATCTCCCTGATATATGACTGTTAACAAAGGGAGACAGAGAGACAGTAGAGACCAAGTCTGTGAATACTGTATATGTTCTTGATACATTGTATTGTATATCTACCTGACCTAGAGAAGGGATAGAAAAACAGGACGTAAGATATCATAAGAAATGTACACACTGCCCTACTATGTAACTGTACCCTTTTTGCACAACACCTTGTAAAAAATTTGTGTTCAATTAATAAACAAACAAACAAAAAAATCTCAACCACCCGCATTTACTCAAAGCTCTGACTGCCAGTGAGAATTTTAAGCTGATACATCTGTTCAGGAAAGAAAACTTGTAGACCTGAGATTGTGTCCTTATTGAGATTTGTTAATGTAGGCATTTTTTTTAGGTCATCAGAGATCAGTTCCCCAGCCTGTCAGGAAAAAGCTTTTACAAACTAGAATGTTAAAAGGCACAAATTTGTAAACCTGAAGTCACTTATCTGGGCTTCATATTAAAAGAGGGCAAGTGTTGGCTGTCAGATGCACATAAAGAGACTGTGCTAAAAATCCCTGTGCCTAAGTCAGTCAGACAAGTCAGAGTTCCTGGGAACAGCAGGCTTTTGCTGGCTGTGGATACCTGGGTTCGCTGAGATGGCCAAGCTTCTATATGAAGCCACCAGAAATCTCCCAGAGTTTCATTGGACTGAGCAGATGAGGCAATCAAGAAAAGCCTTCTGGAAGCCCCTGCCTTAGGCCTACCTGACATGAATACCAAAAGAGGGGGCTACTGACAGCCGAAGGAAAGGCCATTAGAAACAAGCAGATTTTAAGCCTCATCCGGGCCCTATGGGAACCAGCAAAGATTGCCATTATGCACTTTGTGGGTCATCAAAAGGGAGTTGATTTGGTGACTAGAGGGAATAATCTGGCCGACCAGGCAGCCAAGGAAGCAGCCCTTCAGCCCTGAGCAGAATTGACTCTAGTAGACCCAGGGCCACGAGCCTTGCCTCCTGTGCCCCAGTATTCCCAAGGAGACTTGGAGTGGATAAAGAAAATTCCCATGGCCCACAAAACCCCGGACAGAGAAGGAAACAATGACTGGTCTAAAACTTGTGAAGGGAAACTTATCTTGCCACAAGGGCTGGGTAAGGGGATCCTTAACAGAATCCACCGAGCTTCTCACATGGGAACCCGAAGAATGCAGGACTTGCTCCGACACTCCAAAGTGAAAATTAGACAAGGAGGTCAACTTAGTGAAGACATTGTTAAAAATTGCAAGGCCTGTCAGCTCACCAATGCCCCCAATCAACAAGTTATTAAAGGAGCTCGTCTCCGTGGGGATAGGATAGGCCAGGCGTGTATTGGGAAGTAGACTTCACAAAAACTAAACCTGGAAAATTTGGATACAAATATTTGCTAGTTTTTGTAGACACCTTTTCAGGATGGGTTGAAGCCTATCCAACAAAGCATGAGACTGCGAATGTAGTGGCTAAGAAGATCAGGGAAGAAATCCTACCCAGGTATGGCTTCCCATCCACCATTGGGTCGGACAACGGACCGGCCTTTGTCTCAAAAGTAAGTCAGGGAATAGCCGCTGCACTGGAGACGGATTGGAAATTGCATTGTGCTTGTAGACCCCAGAGTTCAGGACAGGTAGAGAATGAATCGGATTCTAAAAGAGACCTTAACTAAATTGGCCTTAGAGACTGGCGCAGACTGGGTGTCACTCCTTCCTTTTGCTCTGCTTAGAGTAAGAAATTCTCCCTATCAGCTTGGCTTTACTCCTTTTTAAATAATGTACGGGTACCCCCTGCCCATTATCCCTAGCCTTCAGACTAAATTGCTTGCTGATTTGGATGATACTGAATTTTTGTGTAAACTTGATTATTTGCAGCTCGTGCACAAGAATATGTGGCCCCAACTTAAGGCATATGATTCCGCTTCTGTCCCTACCCCCCATTTATTCAGACCAAGGGACTGGATGTTCGTCCGGAGGCATAACCCCAAAGCCTTAGAACCTTGGTGGAAGGGACCCTACGTGGTACTACTGACTACTCCCACCACCCTCAAGGTAGATGGCATCACCACTTGGGTCCATTGCTCCCACGCCAGGCCAGTGGACCCCTTTGCCCTGGACGAAGACTACCATGGTGGAACATGGGAGGTCTCCAAGCACCCGACTCAGCCGCTTCGCCTTCACCTCAAGAAAAGAAAGTTAGACTGAATATTGTTATAATTTTCTTTTTGCCTTCTTTCCTTGCTACCCTGGCTAATGTTGCTGTTATTTTGGCAGCTCACTCCAAAGTGGGGTGACCCCCTTATTTTAGCAAATAGCAGGAGTCCTGTAAAGTCCCATGCAAGCAAGAAGGCATTGGTAGTTTGGGGCTTGCTCAGGAATATGGGTATAATTTCCAGTTTGGAGTAAAGCTCCTAATGGACATCTGATCCTGCAGTCCCTTGGTAAAGTATAGGTTCCTGGCTAGGTAAGGTCAATGTCCCTCAGTCAGCCTGAAGAAGCTACAGAAGATGGATGATCTTCACCCATCAGCCCCCCTTTAAAACCAAGGGACTAGAGTTGTTTTCGGTTACTGCTTTGGGGCCCTATTGGCCCATGCCTTATCTCTATATCATCCCCTAGACATGCAAGCCATTGAAATGGACAGAATGGAGCCATGATTGGCTCCCAAGGTACCAAAGAGAAAAGGGGGAAATGAAGCGCCAGTCAGGCCCCACTTTACCATGTGAACCCCACTTTACCACATGAACCTAAGATAAGCAGGCCCTGTGAGCAAACCTAGGACAAGCTTATTAGGGCCCAGCCGGTCTAGAACTCTAACCGCTGGGAATGCTTAACTCTAACCACCCCCAGAATGCCTTGAGTCCTGAGCCAATCAGATTTGTACCCGTAATCTTGCTTGCTTGAACACCTGATTGTTGTAACTTTGTTTTTTGCCTTTATAAGCCCTGTGTAATCGTAGCTCCAGGCTGCCTCCTAACCTCCGCTGTGTCGGTGGGTAGGACGAGGCCCGGGCTGCGGCCCCGCTTGAATAAAGTCTTGCCTTGCTATTGCATTTCAGAATGTCTGAGTCTCGGTGGTCTTCTTGGTGGTGGTCTCACGACTTGGCACAACAGGACCATAGGTATGAGCCGCCAGTGCCAAGCCTTTCAAAATTTTAAAAACTATATTTGTTTTATGCTCATTTGTTTTGCTCACTTTTCTCCAGCCTTCCTTCTAAATCCATGTTTGCTTGCTTGGGGGTTTGTTTGTTGATTTGTTGTTGCTAGCAATGTCTCTCTCTCTATTTCTCTCTCTCTTTTTGCTGTTTCGAACGTGTTTCATTTCTCTTTTATTTCTTTTGCTTTCTTTTGTTTGAGATGGTGTCTTGCTATGTAGCCGAAGCTGGCCTCAAATTTGAGATCCTACTGCCTCCAATTCCTGAGTGCTGAGATTTCAAGCAGACATGACAGTACTCAGCTTCTTTATTTCTGTCTTCTCCATTTCTTTCTTGAGCTCTGCCAACTCATTTTTAACCTACTTTATCTTACTGTTTCTTGAGCTATCATATCTTGGTTTAAATTTCCAATTAGTAGTTTTCTTTTGGTTATGGTTTTCTTTTAATTTCTTCATAAATCTTTAGTGAAGATTATTAATTTGTCCATGATGGAATATTACTCATATATATATGTCCTTTGGCCTCCTTTGTTGTTGAGCATCTATTTGTATAGTTCCTGACTGGTTCCTTTTTGTGTGTGTGTTCCTGTCCTGGGGCTTGAACTCAGGGTCTGGGCACTGTCCCTTAACTATTTTGCTTAAGGCTAGCACTCTACCACTTGAGACCCTTTCTGGCTTTTCTAGTGGTTAACTGGAGACAAGAATCTCAATGACTTTCCTGCCTGGGCTGGCTTTGAACTGTGATCCTCAGATATTAATCTCCTGAGTAGCCAGGATTACAGGTGTGAGCCACCAGCACTCAAATGACTGGCTCTTTTTCATTACTACTAAGAGTTTACTGATGATGGGTTTTCCTAGACTAGCCCCTTGGAGAAGGTGTAAGGGACAGGGCAAAACTCTAAACAGCAAAACATTTTTCTTGGTTAAGACCATGAAGCCTTTCAATGGGGAAGGCAGAGCGTGAGAGTGACATTTAGTGCACTCTTCTTTCCAGTTGACATGGCAAGGAGGGGCTAGATTGGCCATAATCTCCGCGTTCTTTCTCCACTTACCACAGCAAAAGACTACTTCTGCTAAAGTAGTTTCTCTTCAGTTCCTGGCCTGGCCCCACTTCTGCTTTCAGCTCTGCAGCCAGCCTGTGCACCCATATCACACTGGAGCAAGTTAAGTGTTACTGATTTCATCCACAGCCATTTGCTACATCTCCTAGAGGACTCTGAACTGCTGCAGGTGATTGGCATTCAGAGAGCAAGCCATATTTCCTGGGACACCTCCTTGACCCTCATCCTATCCTTGCAGCACCACACTGCCCTTTTATGTGCATCATAAGCTCAAGTGATGGCTGCCTCCTATACTCAAGGGAAATGCAGCTTCTGTTTCTGGGGTTCACATGGTATGTCAGTGGTTTCCAGAGAAGAGAACACAAGGGTGATCATTCAGAATACAGTCTCTGGAGTAAGTCAGGCTTGGGCTTAAATTCAAATTCTGCCAGTAGTGTTATGAAACCCCATTACTCAGCCAGGTGCCAGTGGCTCATGCCTGTAATCCCAACTACTCAGGAGGTTGAGATCTGAAGATTGTGGTTCAAAGCCATCCCAGGCAGGAAAGGTGCTGTGAGACTCTTATCTCCAATAAACAACTCGGAAAAAGCTGGGAGTGATGCTGTGGCTCAAAGTGGTAGGGTGCTAGCATTGAGCAAAAGAAGCTAAGAGACAGGACACAGGCTCTGAATTCAAGTCCCAGGACTGGCAAAAAAAAAGGAAGGAAGAAAGAGAGGGAGGGAGGAAGAGAGGGAGGGAGGGAGGAAGGAAGGAAGGAAGGGAAGGAAGGGAAGGAAGGAAGGAAGGAAGGAAGGAAGGAAGGAAGGAAGGAAGGAAGGAAGGAAGGGGAAGGAAAAAGAAAAAAGAAACCCCCTTAATATTCAGTGATGACATACTACTATTTATCCCAAAGTGTTAACTAGAGAGATAACTGATATAAAGCCCAGTGCTGAATACTATGCTAGGTAGATAAGAAGTTTCACTAAATATTCACTTTTAAAAAATCGCAAAAAAAAAAAAAAAATCACTACCAGGCACCGGTGGCTGGCTCATGCCTGTAACCTTAGCTACTCAGGAGGCTGAGATCTGAGGATTACAGCTCAAATCCAGCCCAGGCAGGAAAGTCCATGAGACTCTTATCTTCATTAACCACCAGAAAACCAGAAGTGGTGCCATGGCTTAAAGTGTTGGAGCACTAGGCTTGGGCTCAAGAGCTTAGGGACAGAGCCCAGACTCAGAGTTCATGCCTCACGACTGAAAAAAAATTGCTATTAGTCCAATAGCTATTAAGAAAACTAAATTCATACCTAAATAGCATTCAGAAAGGAAAGCTCCATGTCCAGAGTTTCACTGTTAAATTCTATCAAACGGTGAAAGAACAATGCTGATTCTATACAATATCTTCCAGACAATACAAGAGAATAGTCTTCAGTGTCTCTTAGGAGAGCAGTTATTACTGTGATATCCACACCAGATAGAGATATTACATGAAAAGATGACAGGTTAATATGCTTGCTTGCTTGCTTGCTTTCATTCTTTCTTTTCTTCTCTCTCTCTCTCTCTCTCTCTCTCTCTCTCTCTCTCTCTCTCTCTCTCTCTCTCTCTCTCTCTCTCTCTCTTTTTCTCAGGCGTGGGGCTTGAATTCCAGACCTGGACTCTGTCCCTGAGCTCTTTTTGCTCAAAGCTAGTGTCACACCACTTTCAGCCACAGTGCCACTTCTGGTTTTGGGGTGGTTAATTGGATATAAGAGTCTCATAGACTTTTCTGCCCTGGCTGGCTTTGAACCTCGATCCTTAAATCTCAGCCTCCTGAGTAGGTAGGATTATAGGCGTGAGCCACTAGTGCCTGGCATCAATATGCTTTTTGATCCTAGATAAAAAAAAAATTGGTAAACCACTCCAGCGATATATAAAGAGAATAATACCCCGTAACCAAGTGAGATTTATCTAGGAATACAAAGCAATGTACAAAAATCAATGGACTCTATATTGATAGGCTCCAGAAGAAAACCCAATCATATCAAATGATGCATATAAAGTATTTTGAAAAAGTCAACATATATGCATCAAAAACTTGCATCAGGGCTTGGAATGTGGCTTAGTGGTAGAGTACTTGCCTAGAATGCAAGAAGCCCTGGGTTCTATTCCTTAGTACCACATAAACAGAAAAAACTGAAAGTGGTGCTGTGGCTCAAGTGGCAGAGTGCTACCCTTGAGCACAGAGAGGCTCAGGGACAGTGCCCAGGCCCCGAGTTCAAGCCTCAGGACTGGAAAAAACCAACAACAAACAAACAAAAAAACTGGCAGCAGATTAAAAGAACAAAGAAATATACAGGTAATAAAATCTAACAAATCATATGTAATATATCTGGATTTTTAAAACTATAAAAAGCTAATGAAAGGTCAGATGCTGGTGGCTTATGCCTGTAAACCTAGCTAGTCAGGAGGCTGAGACTTGAAGGGGTATGGCTCAAAGCCATCCTAGGCAGAAAATCCCTGGGCTTCCATTTCTAATTAACCAGAAAAATCCTGGCTAGAGGCATGGCTCAAGTAGTAGAGCCATCCACAAGCAAGCAAAACAAATGCGAATTCCTGAGTTCAAACTCCGGTACTAGTAAAAAAAAATTAGAATGTGGTAACTAGGCCTAAAGTTGTTAGGTATGTAAGTAAAAGAACAAAAGAAGAGAACTTTAAGGATCATGGAGCTGGTAGCTACAGGAAGCAGCTACCATCCTCTAGGGCAGGAGAAAGAAAGAAAAAAGGAGGGAAAGATTGTAACTAAATGTTGGACAGAGGAGCACCCCATCTAGGGGCCTAGACCTTTGAGCTGGGGCTGCTGCTTGACTGGCAAAAAAAAAAAGAAAAAAGAAGAAAACAATAATGACGAAAAGCTAACAGAAGAAGTGAAACACATCAGTAAATAGAAATGCATATTACTATCTTCATGAGTTGGATTAATCCACATAGAAAAGATACGAGTTCTCCCAAAGCATCTATAGATATAACACAATTCCTGCCAAAATCCCTATAAGATTTTAAAAATTTTTTTTAGATTTAAACAGGCTGATACTAATACAAAAAAGGCAAAGGAACCAACTAGCTAAAAATCACTTTGTAAAAGAAAAAGAAACATAGACAAAGCACACTACCTGATTTAAGACTTACTGAACAGTTACAAGCAATCTGAATGGTGTGGAGAGCAATAGACACATGAATCCATGAAGCAAAATAGAGAACCCCAAGTTAGATCCAGAGAAATCATTGTGCAGTTGAATTGCAACAAAGGTGCAAAAGCAATTCAAAGGGGGACAAAACAGCCTTTTCAACATGAGCTGGAACAATTGGACATGTTTAGGGAGAAAAAAAATATCAACCTAAACTTCATATTTCATGTAAAAATTAATTGAAAACAGAGAGAGAGAGAGGGAAGGGGAGACATTGTCCAAAAAGAAATGTACTCATGAGTTGGAAATGTGGCTCAGTGGTAGAGTGTTTGCCTAGCATGCATGAAGCCCTGGGTTTGATTGCTCAGTACCACAAAAAGAAAAAGCTGGAAGTAGTGCCATGACTCAAGTGGTAGAGTGCTAGCCTTGAGCAAAAAAAGATCAGAGACAGTGCCCAGGCCCTGAGTTCAAGCCCCAGGACGAGCAAAGAAGAAAGGAAGGAAGGAAGGAAGGAAGGAAGGACAGAAGGAACTCTTTACCTGACTTACGTAACTGGATCCCCTGTATCACCTTTATAATAACAATAAAAATATATAATCAACTCATGAATCACACACCTAAATATAGAATAAAACTATAGAAAAATATTTAGAAAAAAATGAGACAGTCTTTGAGACCTAGAGCAAGAAACATAATTTTAATTTGTTTATTTGTTTTGTTTTTGTTGCCAGTCCTGGGCCTTGGACTCAGGGCCTGAGCACTGTCCCTGGCTTCTTTTTGCTCAAGGCTAGCACTCTACCTCTTGAGCCACAGCGCCACTTCTGGCTTTTTTCTATATATGTGGTGCTGAGGAATCGAACCCAGGGCTTCATGTATACGAGGCGAGCACTTTACCACTAGGCCATATTCCCAGCCCAGAAACATAATTTTTAGATTTGATACTCAAAAGCATAATCCATGAAAGGAACAATTGATAAGTTGTACTTTATAAAAATTAAAACCTCTCCTGCCTCTATGAACTAGCCTTTTGAGAAGATGAACAAAACAAACTATAGCCTGGGGAAAGGATTTGTAAACCACATACCTGATAAAGGATTCCTATCTCGAATGTACAAAGAATGCTTAAAAGTCAACTGGAAAAAAATCAATTAGGAAAAGGCAGAGTTCATCCAAGAAGATAGATGGGTGGTAAATTTGAACATGAGAAATGTTCCACATCATTACTGTCAGAGCACTGTAAAAACAAAACTCCAGTGAGTTAGTACCACACAGTTATTAGAATGATTGTAACGAACAATCACTGACAATACCAAATGCTGTCAAGAATTATCGAGTAACTCTCCTTCTTAGGCTCCAAGGATCTGGGCAAGGGCAAGGTTACTTGTTTGCTAGTGGCTTCCCTTTGTTATTTGAAAGAAAGCATATTCCAGTCTAAAATGTTAGGTATAATGTGCTTATGCATTTATTTATTACTCGGTTAGTGTAGGGATTTGAATTCAGGGCCTAGGTGCTACCCCTGAGCAATTTTTGCTCAAGGCTAGCACTCTACCACTTTGTGCCACAGCTCCACTTTTGGTTTTCTGGTCGTCAATTGGAGATATGAATCTCACAGACTTTCCTGCCCGGGTTGGCTTTGAACTGTGATCCTTAGATCTCAGCCTCCTGAGTAGCAAAGATTACAGGTGTGAGCCACCAGCACCCGGCTTGGTGTGCTAATTTAACCAGAGGGAGTTACAGATGACTTCGTTCATAAATAAGCCCAGTTTCTTAAAAGAAAAAAAAAACAATGCATATAGAACACCTGGCATACTCCTGGTAAGAATGTAAAATGGCAGGGTTTTGGTTGTGTTGTTTTTTTAAGTTAAACAGATGCAGTGAACAAATGCAGCAGTGATACTCACTAGACACTATGTTAAAAATGAACTATACAACTTGCAGGTGGGGACAAGAGGGAAAAACTGGAAGAGAGTGAGGGAAGGGATGTCATTGTCCAGAAATAAATGTACTCTTTACCTGACTTATGAAATGGTAACCTCTCTGTATATCACCTTTATAATAACAATAAAAAAGAAGTCTGGAAAAAAATCAGTGACAGAAATAGATCTGTGAGGTTTGGGTGGTTGACTGTGACTTTAAATTGGTGGTGTGAAGGAGATTTTTATAATGATGAAACTCTTCTATATCCTTACTGTGCTGGCGGTTACACAAATATATATGGTCCAGGATTGGGCAACAATTAGAAAGAGCCCATTCTACTATATGATGTGTGTGTGTGTGTGTGTGTGTATGTGTGTGTGTAGCAGTCCTGGGGCTTGATCCCATGCCCTGGGCACTGTTCCTGAGCTGTTTTGCTCAAGGCTAGTGCTCTGTCACTTGAGCCACAGCTCCATTTCTGTGGTGGATAATTGAAGAAGAGTCTCACAGACTTTGCTGCCCAGGCTGGGTTTGAACTGTGATATTCAGATCTCAGCCACCTGAGTGGCTGGGATTTTGGTGTGAGCCATTGGCACTTGGCTATGATAAACCTTTAAGTGAAATAATGAAAAAGAGTTTGAGAATGTCAGGCACCAGTGGCTCACGGCTGTAACATATTTAGGCTGTAATGCTACTCAGGAGGCTGAGATCTGTGGATTGATGTTCAAAGTCAGCCCAAGCAAGAAAATCTGTGAGACACTTATCTTCAAATAACTACCAAAGAAAAGCCAGAAGTGGAGCTGTGGCTCAAGGTGTAGAGTGCTAGTCTTGAGCAAAAAAAGTTCCTGGATAGAACCTAGGCTCTGTGTTCAAGTCTCAGGACTGGCACGCACACTAGCACACACACACACACACACGCATATGCACACACACATATACACACTAATTTGAAATGACTATTTCAGATTTACTATTTAAAACATTTACTATTTCAAACATTTGCTAATGTGTAGCTCATTTGAAAGTGGCTCATGAAAGAAAATGAAATTTTGAATTGTGGCAACAATAGTAATAATGATAAACTAAAGACAGGAAGGCTGGTGCCAGTCTGGGTCAACATTGGGTTGGTTCTCAATCTCTGTCACATTGTCTTGCTCATTAGTGGAGAGACTGCTACAGAATGTCCCTTTTGCCAGCACGAAGAGACGCTGTTGGGTCAGGAGGTGAGTGTCATGTATCTGGGGGCAGATGGAGGGAGGAGCACTAGCCATGCCACAACTAGTAGTCTCCAGTCATCAATGCCTGGGGAAGGACGTCCCAGTGGGAACTTCATTGAGAATTTGGCACAGGTTAGACCAGAGGAATATAAGTCACTCCCAGAGAGGATAAAGAATAGGGTCAATTTGCATAACCAATGCTTGTAGTGTCACTGAAGAACCGTAAGAAGTTCAGTCTTTGTGCTCAGGTGCCATGGGGAATTGAGTTTCACTCAGGCCAGCCAATCGCAAGCCTCCAAAACCCCAGGTACTTACATTAATGGTTCCCTGGGATAATGAACATTCTAGTATTACCTCCAGATGGTGGTGGTGACGACTAACTCTAATCTCTCTTCTTCCAATGAAAGACTTCCCACTCCAGTTTTACAAATCAACAGGATGTTGTCTTTCTGTGTCATCCAAAGGCATATTTCTCCACTTAGGCCTTCAGAGTCTAGTTTTAAATGTTAGTTGATGAAGAAAATTAATGCGTTGTTTTTTCTGTTCCTGAGACTTGAACTCAGGGTCTGGGCACTGTCTCTTAGCTTTTTTTGTTCAAGGCTAGCACTATACTGCTTGAGCCACAGTGCCACTTCTGGATTTTTTTGCAGTGGTTAATTGGAGATGAGTCTCACGGGCTTTCCTGCCGGGGCTGGCTTTGACTGCAATCCTCAGAGCTCAGCCTCCTGAGTAGCTGCGACATAAATCCCAGATGCTCAGCTGAAATATATTTTCTTTGATAGTTCTCTAAGTGCAAGGGAGGCTGGGAAATGTATTCTGGTACTGTTCCCAGGAAGAATAGGTAAGAGGTAACCAGTCCAGTCTTTGCCACAAGTGAATTGGTGATGGTGGGGCATGAACTGTAGATATTCCACTTGAACAACTTCTCCAGGGAGAGTTCCTTCAATGAACAACATTGAATGGAAACTGAGAGCCTTTGACCACTGTGTGAGTTATGTCGTCCTTTGGAAGTACATGTTACAACAGAAGATATGGAGGGCACCAGTGGCTCATGCCTGTAATCCTACCCACTCAGGAGGATGAGACCTGAAGATCAGAGTTTGAAGCCAGCCCAGGCAGGAATGTGTGTGAGATTCTTAGCTCCAATTAACCACCACAAAAAGCCAAAAGTGTAGCTATGGGTCAAAATGATAGTGCTAGCCTTGAGCAAAGGAAGCTCAGGGACAGTGCCCAGGCCCCGATTTCAAGTCCTAGAACTAGCGCACACAGAAGTCAGGAGAGATGAGGTATATAGGTAAGGAATGCCTGTGATAAATGAGAGACTTGTGGCTGCAGGCGGGATAGGGCCCACTTTGGTCTATAGTGCAGATTTGAGAAATCTCAGCCAATCCAATGGGACTCTGAGAGGACAGAGGGCTGATTACAAGAATGTCACATTGACCGGTCATGGCTTCAATCATTGTCTGGAGGCTACTGAGAAAAGGCCAAGCCTAGGTTAAAAAAAATCTGAGGCAGAGTGTTATCAACCACATGGTGAGATAGAAAGCCCCCGATTTGATGGGTGCCGGTGGCTTATGCCTATAATCCTAGCTATTTAGGAGGCTGAGATATGAGGATCATGGTTCAAAGCTAGCCTGGGCAGGAAAGTCTGGGAGACTCTTATCTCCAATGAAACATCACAAAACCGGAAGTGGTGCTATGGTTCAAATTGGTAGAGTGCTAACCTTGAGTAAGAGAACTCAAGCCTCAAGTTCAAGCCCCACCACACACACACAAACACACACACACACACACACACACACACACACACACACACACACACACACACCCCAGACTCTCCTTCCTCTCATAAAGACACTGATTCCTCAGTGAGACATGAGAAATGAGAAATGTCCCTCTGAGCAAAAGCCAAATTCCAGCATCCTGGGTGAGTGGGAACACAGATATATGAAAGTTGGTAGGAAAATTCATAGTCACCTTCTCCCCAAATTTCCTCTACCCAGCATGACACTATGTGATTATGAGGCAAATCCCAGCTCCTAGCTTCAGATTGGACTTTTCAGGGGGTCAGAGTCTGCCTGAGGGACTGTCTTCTTGTCTTTTGCCGGTCTCAGAATACCAGCAGGCCTCAGCAGGCCTTAGATGCCTGGGGGCCATGAATAAGCAAGAACTACAGCAGCTTGTTGTTGCTCCAGAGCCCCCCTGCATTCCCCCCTTCCCCAATACTGCAAGCACTGAGGTCAAGAAAGCTGGGCGGCCTCTCCCTCAGGCAGCTCGAACAAGAATGGATGGAGCCTGTGTTCAACATTATGGTTTCTTTCAAAGGCTGGCCTGAGGGACTGATCTGTGTCTTGCCTGGCTCTGAGCATTGACAGGACCCAACATACTCCAGATACCTGAAGGATGCTGGGGAAAAAATTGAGCTGGGTGGTATGCTGCTGCTCCAAAGGCTGGTCCTCCCTCTTGCACAGCAGACAGAGGCTAATACAGCTCCAAGGCCTCTCCTTCTGTGGGAAATGGAAAGAATGGACCATGTGTCTAGCATTCCAGCCTTTCAGAGGCCTGGTATCTGTCTTGCCGGTCTTGAAAGAAACACAGGACTCAGCATATTCTGCATGCCTGGGCTTGCTGAGAATGCAAAGAAACAGTGTGGCAGGCGCATGGTTGCTCCAGAGGGTCACACATTAGCTCAAAAAAGGATGAAAGAACCTCACGCACGTAGTAACCCAAAGAAATCAGGGGGACCCATGGTTCCATTCTACCAAATAGACCTGAGACCACAAAGTGTCACAGGACACAAAGAAGAGCTCTATGCAATAAATTATAATAGGGTTAATTCACCAGGAAGATAGAATCATTGTGAACATCTATACAGCCAACATGAGAGCACCTAAACACAGAACACTAACATGGTAAGTGAAAGGAGGAATTGAGATCTTCACCATAACACATAGCAGATGTCAAAGTCCACACTCAATAAGGGAGAGGAAATAGAAAACGAAGGGCCAATATCCTTAGTGAATAAAGATTACCAAAATCCTCAGCAAAACTTAAAATAGACAAAGTTAGACAGCATGAAACAAGCATGTTTCTGTTTACAAGAGGAAGTGATCAGCAGAGTGAAAAGACAGCTAACAGAAAGGGAGAAAAAATCCTTTCAAAATGCGTATCAGGTAAGAGGATAATATCCAAAATATTAACAACTCAATAGAAAAACACCTGATTCCAAAACAGACAAATGAGAGCCGGGCACCAGTGGCTCATACCTGTAATCCTAGCTACTCAGGCGGCTTAGATCTGAGCATCACAGTTCAAAGTTAGCCTGGTCAAGAAAAGTCCATGAGACTCTTATTGCAAGTTAACCACAAAAAAAGCTGGAAGTGGAGCTGTGGCTCATGTGGTGGAGTGCTAGCCTCAAGTACAAAAGCTTAGGGACAATAAGTCCAGAGTTGAAGCCTCAGGACTAGCAAAACAATTTTTTCTCGCATAAATAAATAAATAAATAAATAAAATGGACAAAAGACTGGATTAGGCATTCCTCAAAAGAAGATATAGAAACAGCTAGCAAGAGAATGAAAAAAAATGTTTAACATCATTGATCATCAGGGAAATGCAAATCAAACCACAATGAGATAGCATCTCATACCTGTTAAGATGGCCATGAGCCGGGAGCTGGTGGCTCACACCTATAATCCTAGCTACTCAGGAGGCTGAAATCTGAGGGTCATGGTTCAAAGCCAGCTTGGGCAGAAAAGCCTGTGAGACTCTTATCTCTAATTAACCACCAGAAAACCAGAAGTGACACTGTGGCCAAAGTGGTAGAGTACTAGCTTTGAGCAAAAGAAATCAGGGACAGCGCCCAAGCCCTGAGTTCAAGCTCCACAACTGAGCAAAAAAAAAAAAAAAAAAAAAAAGCACAAAATAACACATTAGTAGCAAAGATGAGAAATTACAATCCAAGTGCACTGATGATGGGAAAACAAAATGGTGCTGCAATGGAAAACAGTATTGAGCTTCCTTTAAAAATTAAAAATAGAACATGATCCAGCAATCCTACTTCTTGATAGTATCCCAAAGATTGAAGCCAAGCTCTTGCATCATTCTCTTAACAATTTAAGAAGGCACAATCATCTCAGATTATGTATTGTTTTTTATTATAACTCCTTCCTTCCTTCCTTCTCTCTCTCTCCCTCCCTCCCTTCCTTCTTTCCTCCCCCCCCCTTCTTTCTTTTTTCTGGACCTGGAGCTTGAACTCAGGACCTGGGCACTGTCCCTGAGCTTCTTTGTGCTTAACTTAGCACTCTACTACTTGAACCACAGTGTCACTTCTGGTCTTTGCTGAGTAGATTATTGGAAATGAAAGCCCATGGACTTCCCTGCCTGGGCTGGATTTGAAACACAATCATCAGATCTCAGCTTCCTCAGTAGGTAGGATTACAGTCATGAGCCACCTGGTACCAGGCTTATAATTTCGTTTAAAAAAAAAGCCAGGAGCCAGTGGCCCATGCCTGCAATCCTAGCTACTCAGGAGGCTAAGGATTACAGTTCGAAGCCAGCCCAGTCAGAAAAGTCCATAAAACTCTTACATCCAACTAGCCACCAAAAAACCAGAAGTGAAGCTGTGGCTCAAGTAGCCTTGAGAACAAAAGCTCAGAGACAGTGCTCAGGCCCTGAGTTCAAGACCCAGGACCAGCACATGCACAAAAATACTGCAGCGGAAATTGAAGACTTTAACAACTGAAGGCTGTTAGCTAACTTTATTCCTTGTAGCTGAATGGGAAATTTTCTTCCTTTCTCTTTCTTTCTTCCTTCCTTCCTTCCTTCCTTCCTTCCTTCCTTCCTTCCTTCCTTCCTTTCTTTCTTTCACCCTCCCTCCATCCGTTCCTCCCTTCCTCCCCCCCACTCTCTTTCCTTCTTCCTTTCTTTTGAGCCATTCCTGGGGCTAAACTCAGGATCTCAGGGCTTAAACACACTCCACTTCTGTTGGAGATAAGGGTCTTATGAACTTTCCTGGCTGGGCTGGCTTTGAATTGAGATCCTCAGATCTCAGCTTCCTCCATAGCTAGGCTTACAGACATGAGCCACCAGCATCCAGTGTGGGAAATTCTTTCTTGAAGCTTAAAATAGCACACCTTGCCTCTATGGCTCTTAGATCGTGAGCTGCTCAACATTTTGGGGAGCCATGACTGAAGTGAAGGCATAAAATAATAGAGTTCATGTATCTACAACTGGTCCTCATTACAGACAACTAAGTTGAGTTCGAAAATGATCTTTTCATTTCCTTTTGAGATAGTCTTACTTTGTAGCTCAGTCTGTCCTCCAACACGTGATCCTTTTGCCTCCCCCTCCTCAGTGCTCAGATCACAGGATTATCACTTCCATGGCCAGCTAACATCTTATCTTGAGATAATTACAGATTGACAGGAAGTTGCAAAAAATGATATTTAAAAAGTCCCAAGAGCCCCCCCCCCCAGTTTCTCCCAATGATTGAATTTCACATAATGATAGTGTAATTTGCACACTAGGAAAGTGACATTGGCACAGAGTGTGTTTACAGAGCTCTGTGCCATTTTGTCACATGTTTACATTTATGTAACCATCAACCACAGGTTTTATTGATCTTTGCAAAGAACCAGCATTCTATTTGATTGATTTTGCTCTATTTTGGTCTCTTTTGAATTTACTGGTTTCTGCTCTTCTTTTTATTTGCCTCCTTCTGTTTGCTTTGCGTTTCTTTTGTTCTTCATTTCTAGGTTCTTTTGGTTGTTGTTGGTGGTGGTGGTGGTCACAGGGGCTTGAACTCTGGGCCTGGGCACTGTCTCTGACCTTGTTCCCTCAAGGGTAGCGCTCCACCACTTTGAGCCACAGTGACACTTCCAGTTTTCTGGTGGTTAATTGGAGATAAGGTTCTCATGGTCTTCCTGTCTGGGCTGGCTTTGAATCATGATTCTCAGATCTCAGCCTCCTGAGTAGCTAGGATTCAGGCATGAGCCATCAGCTCCCAGCTATTTTTTAGTTTCTTGAAACTATGACTGAAGTCATTGATTTGACACTTTCTTCTAATGTAAGCATGGAGTGTTTTAACCTTCTCTCAACACAGCTCTAGCGCATAAAATCTGATGAATTCTTATTTTTATTCAGTTGGACATGTTTACATTTCACTCGAGACTTCCTCTTTGACACATATATCATTTGAAAGTGTGTTGTTTAGTTTCCAAGTGTTTGAAGTTTTTCCTGTTATCTTCGTGATACTCATTTCTAGGTTGGTTATAGTGCACTTAGAGAAGACAGTATTGGATTGCAATTCTTTGAAAGTTACTAAGGTTGGCTGATGTCCAGCTTAAAACATATTTCTGATGGCTGATTTTTGTTTGTGTGTGGTGGTACCAGGGCTTGAACTCAGGACTTCATATTCTAGCTTGGCTTTTTCACTCATAGCTGGTGCTCTGCCACTTGAGCCACACCCCCGGTTTGGCATTTTGTGATTAATTGGAGAGTCTATTTGTCTCCCCTGCTGGCTTCAAATCTCAATCCTCAAATCACAGCTTTCTGAGTAAATAGAATTATAGAGTGGCGTCACCAGTGCTTTGCAATGACAACTGATTTGATCTCTTTGCCAGTTAATTCTAGTATTTTTGTCATCTTAGTAATGCTATATATTGATTATTGTTATTAAGTTGAGATCTCCCTGGTTCTTGGTAGAGTTATTTTTCAATTGAAACCTTATGCTATAGGATTCCGAATTGTGGCTACATTGTGTGTGTGGTTTCTTTTTCTTAAATTTCTTTTCTTTTTTTCACCAGTCCTTGGGCTTGGACTCAGGGCCTGAGCACTGTCCCTGGCTTCTTTTTGCTCAAGGCTAGCACTCTGCCACTTGAGCCACAGTGCCACTTCTGGCCGTTTTCTATATATGTGGTTCTGGGGAATCGAACCCAGGGACTCATGTGTACGAGGCAAGCACTCTTGCCACTAGGCCATATTCCCAGCCCTTAAATTTCTTTTCTTTTTGGAAGAACTAAGGTTTGACTGAGGGCCTTGTGCATGCTAGACAGATGCTCTATATTTCTCAGCCATACTTCCATCTCTTTTTCATACTGATTATTTTCTAAATAAGATCTCATTTCCTGCCCAGGAAGACACTTTGACCATGATCCTCCTATTTTTTTTATTTGTTTATTAATTGAACACAAATTTTTTACAAGGTGTTGTGCAAAAAGGGTACGGTTACATAGTAGGGCAGTGTGTACATTTCTTGTGATATCTTACGACCTGTTTTTCTATCCCTTCTCTAGGTCAGGTAGACATATATACAATATACAATGTATCAAGAACATATACAGTATTCACAGACTTGGTCTATACTGTCTCTCCATCTCCCTTTGTTAACAGTCATATATCAGGGAGATCATGCCCCTTTGTTTTCTGTGTTCTAGGCTTGTCTCGCTCAACATTATTTGTTCGAGGTCTGACCATTTCCCTGAGAATAACAATATTTCACCATTCCTAATAGCTATGTAGTATTCCATTGTGTATAAGTACCATATTTTTTGGATCCATTAGTCTGTGGAGGGGCATCTGGGTTGTTTCCATATTTTGGCTATTGTGAATTGTGCCGCGATAAACATGGAGGTACAAATGTCTTTTGGTATCTTGGGGTTTGCTGTTTAGGATAGATGCCTAGGAGTGGTATGGCTGGGTCATAGGGTAGGTCTATATTGAGCTTTTTGAGAAACCTCCATACTGTTCTCCAAAGTGGTTGTACTAATTTGCACTCCCACCAACAATGGAGAAGGGTTCCTCTTTCCCCGCACCCCCTCCAGCATTTGTTGTTGCCTGAGTTCAGAGTATAGGCCATTCTAACCGGGGTGAGGTGGTATCTCAGGGTTGTTTTTATTTGCATTTCCTTTACTAGCAGGGATGTTGAGCATTTCCCTCATGTGTTTCTTTGCCATTTTTATATCTTCTCTTGTGAAGTCTCTCTTTAGCTCCTTTGCCCATTTCCTAATTGGTTTATTGGGCTTGGAGGGGCTTAGTTTTTTGAGTTCTCTGTAGATGACAGATATCAGGCCTTTGTCTGTTGCTGTGCTGGTAAATATCCTTTCCCATATCGTTGGCTGTCTTTCTATTTGGTGGCTATGTCCTTAGCTGTGCAGAAACTTTTTAATTTGTAGTAGTCCCATTTGTTGAGTCTTTCCCCTATTTGTTGTGCCCCTGGGACTCTATTCAGGAAGTTCCTTCCTGTGCCTGTAAGTTCTAGCGTCTTTCTTACTCTGTCCTTCAGTATTTTCAAGGATTCAGTCTGATATTGAGATCCTCCTATTTTTAACTTTGCAGTATAACTGAGATATCAGGCACTTGCAATTATACACAACTTCCTCCACTGAGATGGAGTCTTTTGAACTTTCCTTCCTAGGCTGGCCTAGAACCTTGATCCTTCAAATTTCAACCTCCCACAAAGCTTAGGATGACAGGTGCATGCCACTGCACTGAATTATGACTTAAGAAAGGGTGATGTTCATGTGTAATTTATGGGCAGGGATGGGAGGAGAAACTGGGGATAAGCAAAGGAAGGGATGACATTGTCTATAAAAGTAATGTAGTCATTACCTGACTTATGAAATGGTAACCCCTCTGTACAGCACCTTAGTAATCACAATAAAATTGTATTTTTTCTTTTTTACAAAAAGGGAGCCATGAGGATATACTCCAGGTGACTTTGAACTGCAATGCTCCTGATCTCAGCCTTCCTCGTAGCTAGGCTGACAGACATTGAGCCATTGCCGCCAGCTATGTCATGTGTTTTAACAGGCCACCTCTGCAATGTTGTTACTGCAGAAGGGGAATGGCGGCTCCCCATTAGGCAGGCATGGATACTATCTTGTTTGGGAGGAAGAAGGGGTCCTCCTGCTGCTCCCCACAGCGAATCTGCTGACACCAGGAGCTTCTTCACTGCTAAGCAGTGGTTTAGTTTTGACTTTCCAATAGATTTCTTCAGATTCTGCTCCACAAGAATGCCCAGTTCTTCATATAGTCTTTACCAGCAAGGGAGAGGCAGACAGACAGACAGACAGACAGACACAGAGGGAGGAGAAGAAGACAGAGAAAGGGAGGAAGAGGGAGAGAGAGAGAAAGAGAGAGAGAGATGGCCTTACCATCCACTCCTCATTCCTCACTTAGCCTTCTCTGGCACTCCCTGATGAAAGGCTTGGAGTCTTTTATTATAGCTTGGAAAAATTGGCATTTCTAGATGCCCAGCTTCTCCAATATCCAGAGTTGACTCTAGGAAGCAAATAGTAAACCCTGGAAGCTCACAGTCTTATCATTCCTAAAGTCTCAAGGTCCTTAGCCAGTCTCCTTCTCCATGCTGTTCAGAGGCTTGTGCTCACCTTACGTTAATACCCAGGAGTTTTAACAGTGGTTAATGGGAGGAATGGGGAAAGGTACTTCTGCTCATCTTTCCAGATGCAAAAGTCAAAATAATTTTTATTCCTTTTATTTTCTCTCTTAGACAAGGATCTTCAGCCAGGATCTCTCTCTTTCTCCCTCCCCGCCTCCCCCGTGCGTGCGTGCGTGCGTGCATGCGTGTGTGTGTGTGTGTGTGTGTGTGTGTGTGTGTGTGTGTGTGTCCTGGGGCTTGAACTCCAGGCCTGGGTGCATTTAAAAATTTTCCAGCTCTTAACAGTATTTGTACATAATTATCACCTACAAGTATTTGGGGATGGAATAAGTAACTAAAGAAAGACAAACACAAGAGAAGATCAGATTGTTGCTTTTGAATAGTCACACAATTGGAGTTTGTTTCTATGGTACTAGACCTAGGACTTGAACTCAGGGACTGAGACTTGTTTGAACTTTTTAGCTCAAGGCTAGCTCACTACCACTTGAGCTACAGCTCTACTTCTGGCCTTTTGTTGGTTAATTGAATATAAGAGTCTCGTGGATTTTCCTGTTTGTGTTGGCTTCAAACTGTAGTCCTCAGACCTCAGCCTC
>NC_063188.1:85581368-85633486 GCF_023159225.1 Perognathus longimembris pacificus | reverse complement strand
AAAATTCAACCTCTATTAATATCTCAAAGGCCAAAAGAGTCCCTGTGACCTAGGTGGAAAGTGCTTGTCACAGGGTCTTTGGTATTTTTATCACTTATACTGTGTAGCAGAAAAGATACCATGCTAGCATTCAAAGAACATGGGCTTCTCAAGAAAATGACCAAATCCTTAACCTTGACTGCAAGAATTATTGTTTTAGTTTGGATTCCCCCAGAAGAAGAAGACCCTATGACAGGCATGTGAGGGCATATTTGAGGTTTTGGGCTCTTTGTTTTTGTTGGTTGTGGGCCTTGAACTCAGGGCCTAGGCACTGTCTCTGAGCTCTTTCACTCAAGGCTAGTACTCTACCACTTTGAGTCACACCAGTTTTCTGGTGATTAATTGGAGATAAGAATCTCATGGGATTTCCTGCCTGAGCTGGCTTTTGAACTGTGACCCTCGAATCTCAGCCACCAACACCCAGCTAGGAGGGCAAATTTGAAGGCAGAGCAAGAGTTGGAATATGATAGTAGAAGAGAAGGAAATGAAAAAGTGAGTTATTGAGCATGATACAGTTCTGGCAAATGAAACTCCATTTCACTGAGGAACTCTGGGAGATTATGTAGGACATACTTTGAGGTTGTCAAATTATACATATCACAGAGAGAGAGAGAGAGAGAGAGAGAGAGGAGGAGAGGAGAGAGAGAGAGAGAGAGAGAGAGCAGGAAGCAAGAGTATTTACTCTAAACTCCTTTCCAGCTTTGGCTGAGGGCTGCTCCCAGGGTGTTCACTCTCTCTGGCACTTCCTGCCTGCCCTGGCCACAGCTGAGAGAAAGTGTGCAGGCTGAGAGCCACAGCTCCTTGCACTAGATGGCCTTAGTCTTCTTGAAGAGTGAGTGCCAAGGTGCTATGAATGGGCCAATGTCAGTCTCTGCCACGTCTCTGAATTTTAAATGTGTTTTTCCTAGTCTCTCCTTGGCTCCATGATAGTTAAACACACACCCTTACTAGTAAAATATTTTTGAAGCTACTGAAACAAGCTATTGATTTTTATTTATTTATTTTTTATGGTCCAAGAAGCCATCTGGGACTGACTGACCATGTTGGCTGCAGTTAAGATGGAACAGGCTGGGCAGAAATGGACCCAAATAGTGCACTCCTGCCTCTGCAATGACGCTGTGCAAAGGGTCCCTGGGAGACAGACCCAGCTTCTGGGCTGAGAACAGTCCAGCACAGCAAACAGCTCATGGCATCTGACAGCTATGACGAAGGACAGCTGATCAGAGAATAGAGGAAGCATTGGAAAGGTCAAAGTTAGATGAACAGAATGTTTTTACAGGTACTCAGAACATCTGATAGGAATGCAGGCATAGGTTGATGCTCAGATAGTGAAGGAGCAGATGGGCAATGGGGGGTAACAGACTCATTTGCCTCTAGCAATTGGAGTCAATCACTGGGAAGAAGTTTGGCAGGACTTGAAATTATGTTATGAGTCTACCAAGACTAAATCAGGAACCTTCAGCCTCAGAAGACTTTAGGTAGACAAGTCCCCAAGGCAGGACCTAAAACAAGAATGAGAAGGCCAAAGTAGAGCTGTAGCTAAGAGCATGCAAAACTTTGACTTCCAGTTAGACAGACAAGAAGCCCAATGTAAGAAACATAGTAAGCTGAGCACTAGTGCCTCATGTCTGTGATCCTAGCTACTCAGGGGGATGCCATCTTAGGATCATAGTTCAATGCCAGCCTAGGCAGGAAAGTCCATGAGAGTCTTATTTCCAGGTAACCAGCAAAAAGCCAGAAGTGGAGCTGTGGCTCAAGTGATGGAGAACCTGCCTTGAGTGAAAAAAGTTAAGGGACAGCTCCCAAGCCTTGAGTTCAAGTCCCTGTATAGAACAAAAGAACAGAGAGAGAGAGAGAGAGAGAGAGAGAGGAGAGGAGAGAGAGAGAGAGAGAGAGAGAGAGAGAGACCCAAGTGCTGGTGGCTCCCGCCTGTAATCCTACCTACTCAGGAGATTGAGATCTGAGGATCAAGGTTTGAAGCTAGCCCTGGCAACAAAATCCATGAAATTCTTATCTCAAATTAACCACCAGAAAACTGGAAGTGGGGCTGTGGCTCAAAGTGGTAGAGCGCTAGTCTTCAGCAAAAGAGCACAGGGACAGTGCCCACAACTGACCAGAAAAAAAAAGAAAAGAAAAGAAAAAGAAAGAGAGGGAGAGAGAAAGAAAGAAAGAGAGAGGAAGGAAGGAAGGAAGGAAGGAAGGAAGGAAGGAAGGAAGGAAGGAAGGAAGGAAGGAATGGCAAAATAAAAAAAAAAAAAACCCCATAAATAACCAGAATTCCTTGCTTAGGAGTCTGAGCATTAGGGAATTTGGGACCAGGACCCCTGACATATTCCAGATATGGCTAGAATTTGTCCTAGAGCCTAAAAGAAGCTTCATCACCAGATAGACATCAAGTACTCCTAGCTGTTTAGAGGACAAAGTTCTTTGAGACCAGGCATCAAGCAAGGCTTGGGCACATACTCTGTTACTTGCAGCTTGTTTCTTGGACAGGGATCCTGTCGATCCATTCCCAGCTCCCTCTCTCTCCCTCCCTCCCTCCCTTCCTCCCTCCCTCCCTCCCTCCCTCCCTCCCCTCCCTCCCTCTCTCTCTCTCTCTCTCTCTCCTTCCCCTCCCTCCCTCCCTCTAGCCCCCTCTCTCTCTGCCTTGCACACTCTGTGTCTCCCTATCCTACAGTCTCCCTGGCCACCCCAGGCCTTGGATTCACTTATGAGCAGGAACTTGCCCAAATCAGGAGCTACTCATTCCTATGGCAACATCTAGAGCTTCCTTTCTCTGATAAATACACAGAGATAATTTTCAGGTACTTTGAAGAGCCTCTCCTCTTTTTCTTGGTTCTCTCCCACCCCTATACTGGGGTTTGAACTCAGGGCCTGGGTGCTGTGCCTGAGCTTTTCTTGCCCAAGGCTAGAGTGCTAACATTTGAGCCACATAGCACCACTTCCAGTTTTAGTTGGTTCATTGGCGATACAAGTCTCATGGACTTTTCTATTCAGACTGGCTTTGAACTGCTAACCTCATACCTCAGTCTCCTGAGTAGCTGGGACTTACAGAAATGGGCCATCAGCACCTGGCTCCCATTTTATTTTTTAAAATTAATATTGAAAATGATCTCTCCTTGAATTCTTTTTACATTGTGTTAAGCCCCCCCCCATTCTCCCCATTCTCCCACTTTGCTTTCTGACAGCACTGCACATGTGTATTCTAGTCTGTTTCCTGTTAAAATCGCTTCCGTTTTTCTTTCTCCTAGTTCCTTATTTTTCTTTTCCCCCTTGTTCATTTATTGCTGCTTTGTAGCAATTGATCTTGGCCTGCGACCCCATTGTCACTCCCAAGAAAATTCCAGTCTTTCCATTGACCATTTACATGACAGCTCTTTATTCCTTCCAGCCCTTTCTTTACCTATGTTTCCTTTTCCTTTTTATTGTTTTGGTTTTAATCCTGCATTATTCAGCTTTGGCTGGCAAATGCCCAAGACTGAACTGCTCTTTTTCTAAATCTTCCCTTAGCTTTTCCCTTTATTTCCCCTTCTCCATAGCTTCTTGAGACCCTGCCTCAAGGACTTCTGTTATATTTTTGTTTCTTCTAATAATTAATACTTCATTTATTATTTCGAATGAAGCAGCCGTTTTGTGCTTTGTAGCTCATGGAAATCCTCCTCCTCCTCCTCCTCCTCCTCCTCCTCCTCCTCCTCCTCCTCCTCCATCTTCTTCTTCGTCGTCATCTTCGTCTTCTTCCTCTTTTCTTCTTCTTAATAAAACCCCGCCTATACTCTCACTGGATTATTTCTGCCTTCTCATTGCAGAATTCCCAAATATGTGGCATCTTGTGTGTTTGGCTTATACCCTTGCTCACCCCCAGCTTTGCTGTCAAATGCAACTTCTGTTATGAAGATGGCCCAAGTGGTTAGGTTTGCCAGGGGCCTCTTACTCAGCCCAAGCAAGCTGATCCTTTCTGTCAGGAGAGGCCATTTTGGGGAAGATTGCTTAGTTGTGCTAACAGTCCAAGGTCTGATGTCTGCAGAATTTTGTTCAAGTCTTTTTAAAATTATCTTTTCTTGCCAGTCTTTAGGCCTTGAACTCTGGGCCTTGGCACTGTCTCTGAGCTGAGCTTCTTATGCTCAAGGCTAGTACTTTACCACTTGAGCTATAGCACCACTTCCGGAGAGAAGAGTCTCACAGACTTTCTTGCCCAGGCTGGCTTCGAACTACAATCCTCAGATCTCAGCTTCCTAAGCATTACAGGTGTGAGCCACCAGAATCTGGCTTATTTTATTATCATTAAGTAATTATACAATAATTCACTTTATGAGTACAATGAGTCTTGATCAATTTCACCCCTTTCATCATTCTCCCCCATCCCTCCCAACCCAGCCCCTCCCCTCAATTTTTCTAGTTTCATAGGATATGCAGTGTGACACATTTCTCCCTCTCCCCCTTTCTTTTTTTTTAAATTAGTTTTATTTATTTTTTGTTTATGTGGTACCAAGGAATCAAACCCAGGGCCTCATGCATGCTAGGCAAGGACTCTACCACTAGGCCACATTCCCAGACCTGCCCCCCTTTCTTCCCTTCATTTAATATTCTTAAAGTCTTATGTAGGATATGGAGAAGTCACTCAATTTTCTCTCTCAGTTTCCATGAGGAAAGAGATCACAGCAGTTCTGCGAGGAAAAAAATACTACAAGTGGACTCAGGGATGGAGAACAGCCTCAGCCAGGGCACTATTCCTTATTAAACTGCTAGGAACAGGGGTAGGGGGTAGGTTTGCAGCCTCTCTCCCAGGCCTGTCTCCAGCATTTGGGCCTTTCTCCCTTGCTCCCTATCATTTTGTACATTTGAGAGATTGTGTTTTCCCAGAGATAGTTTGTTTCTCATTGCACAACTTAATAAGGGGCCAATAGAACCTTGATGGAGAGGGCAGCGTGAATTGGTAGTAAAACATAAGGTCTTGCCAGGTGCTGGTGGCTCACACCTGTAACCCTAGCTACTCAGGAGTCTGGGATCTGAGGATCACAGTTTGAAACCAGGCTGGGCAGGAAAGTCTGTGGGGATTCTCATCTCTAATAAAACTACTCAGAAGAGGATAGAAGTGGCTCTGTGGCTCAAATGATAGAGCACTAGCTTTGAGCAGAAGAAGCTCAGGGACAGCGCCCAGGCTCTGAGTTCAAGCCCTAGGAGCAGCAAAAATTAAAATTAAAAAAAAAAACACAATAAAGTCCCCATACTCACGGGACACTATGTTGAAAATAAACTATACAACTTATGGGTGGGGATGGGAGGGAAAAACTGGAGAGAGCAAGGAAAGGAGTGACATTATACCAAAAGAAATGTACTCTTTACCTGACTTATGTAACCCCTCTGTACATCACCTTTATAACAACAATAAATTATTTTTAAAAAGAATAAGGTCTCTAGAGTAGTACAGTGGCTCATACTTTTTAATCTCAGCTACTTAGAAGGTTTGGGGTGGGGGGAAGGAATTGCAGTTCTAGGATACCCAGGCAGAAAATTAACCCCTACCCCAGCCCAACCCCTGCATCTTAATCAATAAGATGGACATGGTAGTGTGTACCTGTAGTCCCAGCCATGCAGGAGGCACAGGTAGAAGGATTCAGTCTAAGGCCAGCCCTGGGTAAAAATGTTAACACTTTATCTGAAGAATAACTAAAGCAATAAAGGGCTGGTGATGTGGCTTAAGTGTACAGTGCCTATTCAGCAAGCACAAAGCCCCGCTTTCAAATCCCACTACTACTACTACTAAAATTTCTGTGTCCTTGAGCACCTTATTTTTATATTGGGAAGAATCTTATGAAAAACATGTGGATGAATGTTTTATCAGGTCTGCTTGGACCAATTCCTATCACATAAGCACCCTAAAATATTTGTTAAATATGTACATTATCCCAAGTTTAATAATTTTCATGTTCTAAAAATCTTTCTTGGAAATAATTTGGTAAGAGATAACAAAGCATTGTTTGAAAGGACAGCCTTCTTGTCTCTAGAGCATAAAGGATATGGTGATGTGGAAAATAAAATGTAAACATAGCAAAAATAAAATTATTTAGGGAGCCACCAGGCAGACTGTCACAATGACCTTGCTGGCAGGACTTGAATAACTCACTGATGGCTGTGCTGTTTATAACTGAAAGGAAGGAAGAGCAAGAGGGAAGCAGGGAGGGAGGCAAAGGGGAAGGGAAAGAAGGCAGAGGAAAGAAAGTCCTTTGAGATTTGGACTACTTGTTTGGATGTTGGGGAGCAAATGCTCTACCATTGAGCTCCAGTCCCTGATGTTGTTCATTATTCTTTTTTTCCCTTTCCTTCCCTTCCCTTCATTTCCCGTCTCCTTTCCATTCTTTACTTTTGACTCAGGGCCTGGACACCATACTTGAGTTCTTTTGCTCAAGGCTAGTGTTCTACCACTTGAGCCACAGCTCCACCTCTGGCTTTTTTACCAGTTAATCGGCGATAAGAGTCTCATGGACTCTCCTGCCCGGGCTGGCTTTGAATCACAATCCTTAGATCTCAGGCCCTCCTGAATAGTTAGGATTACAGACATGAGCTACTAGTGCCATAATCCCCTGATTTAAAAAAAATAAAATCCAGTGGGTTTTTTTTTTAATGAAAATTAGCAGAGTGCAGATTTTATTTTTCCTTTTGGCTGCATTGATGACTGTTTTTCTTTCATGTGACACGGAAATCCTCCCACCAAAGTCTGGTATCTCTATTTCCTACTCTGCAATCTGGACAGAGACTTATCTCTTCTGACCCAGAGAGTACGGTAGAAAGTGGCTAGCCTGGCTTCCAAGGCTGGGTCATAGGAAGGATAAAGCCCTGCAAGGCTCTCTCCCACAATACTTGCTACTGGTCCCAGCCACCGTGCTGCCCCAGCCCCATGAGAAGGCCACTGTGGTGAGCGGTTGCTCTGGCTGGCAACCAGTAGCCAGTAGCAACATGAGAATCTTGAGGCTAGAAATATGGCCTAGTGGTAGAGTGCTTGCCTAGCATGCATGAAGCCCTGGGTTTGATTCCTCAGCACCACATAAACAGAAAAGGCTGGAAATGGCGCTGTGGCTCAAGTGGTAGAGTGCTAGCCTTGAGTAAAAAGAAGCCAGGGACAGGGCTTAGGCCTTGAGTCCAAGCCCCAGCACTGGCAAAAAAAAAAAAAAACAGAGAGAAGGAATTTTCAGTCTTCCCAGCTGAGGCCTGCGCCTCAATGAGCAAACATAAGCTGTCTCTGCTGCTCCCCTCTTTGAATCTCTGACCCACAGCAATCATCTGACCTAAGAAACTTGTTATTATTATCTTTATTCTAAACCATTGTTGTTGTTTTTTAGCTCACTGTTGACCTTTCCTATTTCATGTTTTTAAGTGTTTTTGTTTTGCCAGTCCTGGGGCTTGAACTCGTTCTGGGCACTGTCCCTGAGCTTCATTTGCTCAAGGCTAGCACTCTACCACTTGAGCCACAGTGCCACTTCTGGCTTTTTCTGTTTATGTGGTACTGAGGAATTGAACCCAGGGCTTCATGCATGCTAAGCAAGCCACATTCCCAGCGGGTTTTTTGAATAATTTGTTAGACAGTAAGAAATAATCAATCCAGGAAGTCTATGAGAAAGCTTAAAGAGTGAGGTTTCAGTCTGGCACTGGTGGCTCATGCCTATAATCCTGACGATTGCAGGAGGCTGAGATCTGAGGATTGTAGTTTGAAGCCAGCCCAAGGCAGGAAAATCCATGAGACTCTTGTCTCCAATTAATCATCAAAAAACCAGAAGTGGAGTTGTGGCTCCAGTGACAGAGCACCAGCCTTGTGTGTAAAAGCTCAGGGATAGTGTCCAAGCTCTGAGTTCAAGCCCCAGGCATAGCACATGCACACACACACACACACACACACACACGCACACACACGTGTCAAATTTCTAGCCATCAGAATGTTCCCATGAGAAATCCTCTTGGAGCCACTTCAGATTCAAATCCTTTATCACGACAGTTCAGAGTGCCTAAGTCATCTCAAACACACTATGTATGATGTAAGTCTAACTTGAAATCTCTTTGAACAAATGTCATAGCCGTGGGAATGTCAAAAGTCCCTTCTGGGGGTCTAGAGTTCCCCGACCCAGGCCACCAAGCAAAGCAATGGAAACTTCTTAAGTTGACAGTGATTACAAAATGGCCTGGTGCCTGGAGCTCATCAAAAGCACAGCATATTTGCTGCTTTGAACATATTTGCTGCTTTGTTCATTAGAAGTGCATGGAAGAAAGGTAAGAAAATATAGTTAAATAACTAGAAGAAAACACAAATCCTTCACTTTTGTAATTAAATAACAAGTGATCCATATTTCATTTTATTTACTTTTTTTTTATCAGTCGTGGGGCTTGAACTCAGGGTCTGGGTGTTGTCCCTGAGCTCTTTTTGCTCAAGGCTAGCACTCTACCACTTTGAGTCAAAGTGCCACTTGCCGTTTTCTGGTGGTTAATTGGAGATAAGAGTCTCACGGACTTTCCTGCCTGGGCTGGCTTTGAACCGTGATCCTCAGATATCAGCCTCTCGAGTAGCTAGGATTACAGGTGTGAGCCACCAGCGCCCAGCTCCATATTTCATTTAGACCTAAATGTCAGTATTCAAAAATAATTTAAAATATTACCCAATACCACCACCCAGAAATAACGACCCATGATATTATTTTTAAAATATTTTGTTACTATATCTTTAAATAGTTGTACAAGGGGGTTTCAATTTAACATGTGCATTTACACATACAATGTATCTTGAGTAGAATCATCTTTTCCATCACTCTTCCCCTACCCTGTTCCCAAAGGATATACCCACTACTCATACTATATTTATGTATACTTTTTGTCTACTTGTTAACTTTATTCCTTTTGTTTTAATGATTTTTTAAAATTCTTATTATTATTTAAATTTTTGTTGTTATTATGAAGATGATGTGCAGAGGGGTTACAGTTTACTAAGTCAGGTAAAGAGTACATTTGTTTTTTAAAATATCTTTATTGTAATGGTGATGAATAAGGTGGTTACAGTTACATAAGTAAGGCAACAAGTTTGTTTCTTTTTAATACTGTTAACCTCTCCTTATTTCCTCCACTTATCTCTCCCTACTCCCCTCTGGGAAGAATAAATTTCTTTTTTGGACACCTTTTCTCTAGCTGTCTCCAAGTTTTTCCTTCCCATCCTCACCCACAAGTTGGATAGTTCATTTTCATCATAGTGTCCAGTAAGTACTATTGTAGCATGTGTTCACGCTTTTGTCTCTCCATTTATTTGTTTATATTTATACTGGTACTGGGGAGTGAACTCAGAAGTTCTCAATCTTGCTTGGCTTTTGCCCTCACAGCTGATGCTTTACCATTTGAGCCATACCTCCAGTCTGGTATTTTGCTGGTTATTTGGAAAGTAAGTTTCAGGGACCCTTTCTACCCAGGCTGAATTCAAATCTCGACCCCCCAGATCTGTACCTCCTGAATAACTAGGATTACAGGTATGAGACACTAGCTCTTAACTTTATTTTTTTTATTTTATTTTATTTTTTTGGCCAGTCCTGGGGCTTGGACTCAGGGCCTGAGCACTGTCCCTGGCTTCTTCTTGCTCAAGGCTAGCACTCTGCCACTTGACCCACAGCGCCCCCTCTGGCCATTTTCTGTATATGTGGTGCTGGGGAATTGAACCCAGGGCCTCATGTATACGAGGCAAGCACTCTTGCCACTAGGCCATATCCCCAGCCCCTTAACTTTATTTTTAATTAAATAATAATTGTATATTTTTACGGAGTATATGTGATGGTATGATATATGCATATATTGTGAAATGAACAAATCAAACTAATTAATATATCTATCACATCACTCATTACTTTGTAGTGAAAACTTCTAAAATATTTTCTTGTAGCAGTTGTGAAATACACATTATTACTAACTTTTAAACTATATCTATTTAAAATAATTTTAATTGACTTATATAAACAATTTATTTGTAAAAGATGACCCCATTATCTATTTTACATATTACAAATCATATTCTTCTTCTTCTTCTTCTTCTTCTTCTTCTTCTTCTTCTTCTTCTTCTTCTTCTTCTTCTTCTTCATCTTTTTCTCCTCCTCCTCCTCTCCTCTCCCTTCTTCTCCTCCTCCTCCTCCTCCCTTCTCCTCCTCTCCTCCTCCCTCTTCCTCCTCCTCCTCTTCCTTCTCCTCCTCCTCCTCCTCTTCCTCCTCCTCCTCCTTCCTCCTCCTCCTCTTCCTCCTCTCCTCCTCTTCCTCCTCCTCCTCCTCCTCCTCCTCCTCCTCCTCCTCCTCCTCCTCCTCTTCCTCCTCCTTCTGTCAGGACTAGGGCTTGAACTCAGAAACTAAGAACCTCAAGCTTTCAGCTTACACTTTATCATGTAAGTCACACCTCCAGTGCCACAATTAAATTTTCTGAAATGACTGTCTTTTGTGTGTGTGTTTGCTTGCCTTGGGTCACTTGAAACACATATCCACTTCTGGCTTTTTGGTGTTTAATTAGAGATAAGAATCCACTCTGGAAAGCAGTGTGGAGGTTCCTTAGAAGGCTAAACATAGAGCTCCCCCAAGCCCTAGCAGTCCCGCTCTTGGGCATTTACCCAAAAGATTACAAGCAAGACCACACAAAGCCACCAGCACAACTATGCTCATATAGCACAATTTGTCATTGCTAAAATATGGAACCAACCCAGATGCCCCTCAGTAGATGAGTGGATCAACAAAATGTGGTACATATACACAATGGAATTCTACAACCTCTATCAGAAAGAATGACATTGCCCCATTCATAAGGAAATGGAATGACTTGGAAAAAATCTTAAGTGAAGTGAGCCAGACTCAAAGAAACACGGACTCTATGGTTTCCCTCACTGGTAATAATTAGTACACATCTAGGATAGTCCCAGCAGAAGATCACAATAGCTCAATAGCTATGCCCATATGAACACATAAGATGATGCTAAGCGAAATGAACTCCAAGTTATGCAAATAAGTGGTTTATCATTGTTGTTGTTATTTTCAGTGTACCATGTGAAATTGTGCCTTTTTCTTTTGTCTTTCTTCCCCATGGTTTTATCCCTGATGTCACTGTAACTGATTTTGGTACCCTGGGTATTGTATGTACATTTATCGGAACTAGGGAAGGGAAGGGAAACATCAAAATGGAGAGACAAAGGGTAATTGGCGAACCAATGCAGCAGCAATACTTACAAGACAACATGCTGTAAACCAACTGTACAACTTAGAGAGGGTCAACAGGCTTGGAAGATAAAGTTGGTGTCTCTCTCCAGAGCAAGAGCAAGTATATAGATATTTTATTATAAAAGATTCAGTTTCCAGGCTGGGTGTAATTCTAGCTACTCAGGAGGCTGAAATCTGAGGATCTTGGTTGAAAGCCAGCCCAGGATAGGAAAGTCCATGAGACTCATCTCCAATTAGCTACCAAAAAGCCAGAAATAGCTTTGCTGCTCAAAGTAGTAGAACACTAGCCTTGAGCACAAAAGCTCAAGGACAGAATCTAGGCCTAGAGTTCAAGCCCCAGGCCTGGCACAAAAGAAGAAGAAAAAAGATTCAGGGTCTCTAATTTCAGAGTAACGCAGACACCTACCTGAGCCCACACAGTAGCTCCACCAGACTTGGGGACAAGGAGGACTGATTTAAATACATGCATGCTCATGCCTCTTGTTGTGCCATGAGCAATAAAATGCTATAGCTTTGGCCTAGGAGTTTTGTGAAACTGCCACATTAATGTATTAGCTTACAAGTTGAATAACATTTTAGATTCTTCATAGCTCTTCACATCATTGAATCTAGGAGGACCTTTCACAGTTATGTTCCCAATGCCAGGCATGGGCTGGGGATATGGCCTAGTGGCAAGAGTGCTTGCCTTGTATACATGAAGCCCTGGGTTCGATTCCCCAGCACCACATATACAGAAAACAGCCAAAAGTGGCGCTGTGGCTTAAGTGGCAGAGTGCTAGCCTTGATCAAAAAGAAGCCAGGGGCAGTGCTCAGGCCCTGAGTCCAATTCCCAGAACTGGCAAAAAAACAAAACAAAAAAAACCCACCAATGCCAGGCATAATATGTAATGATATTTCTGAAATATTTACCAAAGGACTGAATGATCATTATGTTTATTCTCAGCAAACAGACTTGAAAATATCATTTTACATGATGTCACCATCAATCTGTTGTGGCTACTTAAGCCTTCTCCCACCTCCCTAGGACTTGTTAAGGCAAAAATGTGACAACATTGGAGTATGTGGATATATTACACATGTGTGTGTGTGCACACGTGCATGCACGTGCCAGTACTGGGGCTTCAACTCAGGGCCTTCTGTTCCACTAGGCCATTTTGCTCATGGCTGGTGCTCTATTACTTTAGCCATACCTCCAGTCTGACTTTTTGCTGGTTATTTTGGAAATCGGGACTTAAAGCCTTTTCTCCCTGGGGTTGGCTTGAAATTGCTATCCTCTGATCTCATCCTCTGGAGTAGCTAAGATTACAAGAATCAGCCACTGGCACCCAGCCTTATTTTTTCTTTTTTGAGAAAAGTTCTTGCTATGTAATCCAGGCTGGCTTCAAACATAAATCCTGTTGCCTCAGTCTCTCAAGTTCTGGAAATACGGTATGCACCACCATGCCCAGCTATATTGCACTTTTTAAAACATTCTAGAATGGAGTTTGATGCAAAATACATGTGGATATAGTTTCTACTTTTCTAAAACTCATGTTCCCGTGGGCTTTGATTTCTTGATTAATTTTTTTCCCTGTAGAATTTAGACAAGAGCTGGGCACAGAGACTCATGCCTGTACTCTTAGCTACTCAAGAGTCTGAGATCTGAGAATCATGGTTCAAAGCCAGCCTGGGCATGAAAGTCTGTGTGACTCTTATCTCCAATAAACTACCAAAAAGCTGGAAGTAGAACTGTGGCTCAAGTGGTAGAGTGTTAGTCTTGAGCAACAAATAAGTTCAAGAACAGTTCCCAGGTCCTGAGTTCAAGCCCCAGGATGGGAGGGAGGAAGAAGAAGAAGAAGAGGAGGAGGAAGAAGATGAAAGAAAAAGGAGGAGAAGAAAAAGAAGCAGAAGCAAGAGAGGAGGAGGAGGAGGGAAGGAGGAGGAGGAGGAGGAGGAGGAGGAGGAGGAGGAGGAAGAGGAGGAGGAGGAGGAGGAGGAGGAGGAGGAGGAGGAGGAGAATTATTTACACAAGAAACTTAGAAACTTGCAAAGCTATTAATGATTTGTAACTGAGTATATAAGCCCAGAAGGAACACGGTAGAACAGAAAAAAGGTGAGAGTCCATGGATTCAAAACAGTAAGAATGACTAAAGATTAGGGAAATTGGTATTGTGCAAGTTTTCTGTAGCTGTCTGCTTAGCTGCTGAAGTCTGGGTTCAAGTTCAAAGGGAAAAACATCTTTATGCACATATTTTTTCATTTCAAAAGGTTGAAGTATTTGAAAGTCAAATCTTTCCATATATTCAAGAGCCAGAGATGAATTTTCATAAGGCATAGAAGCAGGACAGAAATAATTCAGTTCAAACATAAGCATCATTAATGTTTAAACGGTATTAATTTTCAAACCTCAGCCCCGGTGCACTTCTGAAGTCTGTGTCCTCCCGCTGACTCCGGCGACTATTTCAGGGCTCACTGTGAGTCCTAACTGCAGGCAGCATTGCTTTTCCCCTGGCCTTGTGTTTGCTTGTACTGATTGGAAAGCAGGAACACGAGAGAAAGGCAAATGTGGGACTGGAGTTCTCTTGATTTTATTCAAAAGGCTCTGGCCTCAGCAATAGGTAAACTTTGTTGCATGAATGTGCAGATGGAACAGAGTGTCCCTAAGAAACAAAATAATGGACACTAATGCCTCTAAATTGTACACTTACCCAGGATTAAACTCTGTAATGTGTATTTTGCTACAAGAAAAAATGGCAACAAATAACTCAGGCCTCAGTAGCTTATGCCTGCAACCCTAGCTACTCAGGAGTTTGAGATCTGAGGATTGCAGTTCAAAGCCAGCCCAGACAGGAAAGTCCATGTCCATGAGACTCTTATCTCCAATTAACCATCAAAAGGCCAGAAGTGGAGCTGTGGCTCAGTGGGAGAGTTCCAGTCTTGAGCAGAAAAAAAAACAAACAAAAAAACCCACTAAGGAACTGTGTACTGACATAGGAAAAAAAATACAATGAACTAAAGCTCATAAAGTGGTGATATTTAAAATTTGGACACCATGAGGGCGGCTACCAGGGAACCAATTCCTCATCTGAAAATGGATAAAAATGCAAGGAAATAATAAAACAGATTCCTCTTTTTTTTCTAGAGAAACTGTGCCGGTAGGTAATCAAATAGTAGAGTGGGGAGCTATAGCATGATCCTAGCTAAGTCATGAAAATAAAATGAGAGAATTAGATTGTCACCATATTGCAACACTCAAGGAATCAATGGATCCTAGGAAGTGAGAATCAACACCTGATAATAACAGAACTAAACATTATAGTCTCCTGATGCTACCAGTCAGCACCACTCAGTCTTGCACAAAGGATTAAAAGTGAGTTTAATCAAATGTCTCCATCCAACTGACCACTGGCAAGCAAAACAGGAGAAAGGACTCATGTTGACATAATGTCATGAGCATTTCATCAGCAAAATTCAATTTTTTAGAAGCTCTAGGTCTAATCATCTGTGTTCTTCAGCCAGTAAATTGTAAGCAAAGGAAAGAGATGGAGAGGAAAATCAGATTAAAGGACATTTAGAAGAGTGTCTGAGGATACATGCTGAGGTGATAGAGTCCTGAAGTGTAACATAACGATTATTATAAAAAAAAAAAACAACAACCAAGAAGCTGGGCATGGTAAGCTGCAATCATAGCTATTTGGGAGGCAGAGATGGGAAGGATTGAAATTTGAAGCCAGAATAGGTTAAAAAAAAATCATTGAGAACTGGTGGCTCATGCCTGTAATACTAGCTACTCAGAAAGCTAAGATTTGAGGACTGTGGTTTGAAGCCAGCCAGGGCAGGAAAGTCCATGAGATGCTTATCTCCAATTAACCACACAAAACTGCAAGTGGAGCTGTGGTGCAAGTGGTAGAGCTCTAGCTTTGATCACAAAAATCTCAAGGTGAGAGCCCAGGCTCAAAGTTCAATCCCCAGAATCAACACACACACACACACACACACACACACACACACACACACACACACACACTTTGAGAGACCCTATCTCAACCAATAAAGAAATAGGTGTGGTGGCACGTATATAGAAGCACAAATAGGAAGATCATAGTCCAGGCCCATGCGGGCATACATTTGAGAACTTATTGGAAAAAAACTAAAACAAAACAAAACAAAAGGCTGGAGTATGTATAGCCCAAGTAATAGAATACTTGCCTAGCAAGCACAAGGCCTTGCATTTAAACCTCAGTATTGCTAAAAAAATTAAAATATATTGCTTTAATATGGGTGCTGGTGGCTCATACCTGTAATCCTAGCTACTCAGGAAGATTGTCAAAGTCAGCCTGGGAAGGAAAATCCATAAGACTTTTATCTCCAATTAATCACAAAAATTTGGAAGTGGAACTGTGGTTCAAGGGATAGAGCACTTGAGCACAAAAGCTCAGAGACAGTTCCCAGATCCCAAGTTCAAGCCCCAGGACTGGTATATATGCATACACACACACACACACACACACACACACACACACACACACACACACATTGCTTATTTGGGTATGGTGACACATGCCTGTAATCCCAATACTAGGAAAGCTAGGGCAGTAGGATCATGATTTCAAGTATCGCCTGGGCTTTGTAGGAAAATGTGATGATGGTGATGAAGATGTGATGATGATGACGATAACAACAACAATAATAACAACAGTCCTTATCAGGTTTAAGCCTCTATAACTTGGGTTTCTCCGTGTTTTTTGTTTGTTTGTTTATGTGGTACTGAGGAATCAAACCCAGGGCTTCATGCATCCGAGGCAATCACTCGACCACTAAGCCACATTCCTAGCCCTCTTGAGTTTCTTGACCAAGGATCATAAAGGAAATGTAATATTTGTGGGAAATTTTAAACCAATCTCTGAACTAGCCTTAAGAACAACCATTGGAAATGTTGGTTCTCTTAAAATATTGATCGATTTCCTTAAATCTGAAATCATTACCTGGTAGATATTGAAAAGAACTTATTTTCTTTTTGGTGACCCCTGGGCTTGAACTCAGGGCCTGGGCTCTGTCCCTAGGGCTCTTTGTGTTCAAGGCTAGTGCTCTACCACTTGAGCCATAAGCTCCACTTCAGGCTTTTGCTGAGTAGTTTATTGGAGATAAGAGTCTCACAGACTTTCCTGCCCAGGCTGGCTCAGATCTCAGCCTCCTGAGTAGCTTGGTTTACAGGTGTGAGCCACTGGTGCCTTGCAAGAAGAACTTTCAACTTGGTCAATAGTTGTATCTTTTGACAAAGGAAATTTCCATGTGAACAAATTTGTAGTGCAGGTCATCTGAGCCCTCCTTTGCTTTGCTGTGACTTCAGTGTAGGAGCATACAGATTGTTAGGAAGAGCTTGGCTTGATGCTGGTTTTATTGCCTGTCACGACTGCTCTGTACACTGAAGGCCATCAAGACAGTAGCAGAAGCAACAGGAGCTATGCCCTACACTGAAATCAGGTCCTTTGAGGGTGAAAAAGCAATGAAAGAACCAACAACTACTTTTAAAAAAAGGAAGAAGTGAATCCCTCATTCTTTGAAAGAGGGAACAGGGTGAAGTGGGCCAGGGTGACAATTTTGAACAGACTTTGCTTGGGAAACACAAATATTTTCATGAATTTAGAAAAAAAGAAATTTAAATGAATAGAATAAAAAACTAGCCTCAATACAAATTATTCTGTATGTTAAATTGGTAGCTTAACAACACAGAAAGAAATCATCTCAAATAACTTTAAACACATATAATTGACTAGACATCTATTGTAGGACATATCCGGTGGTAGACTATCTAAACAAAACAAACCATCTTAAACAGTCTTAAACTACTATTCCTCTTCTGAAATGGTAAAATTGCATGCTATATAAACACACAAAGAAATACACACATTTATATGATACACACTCATCTACCTATCAGGACAAAAATGAATATAGTAAAGTAACTATGTTAACGTTATCAGGAGTGAGGGTTTCAGCCTAAAGGAAAAGACATACAAACATACAGCCAATGAAATGATGTAAAAACTCATATGATCCTAATTTTGAATTGGAAATATCATTATTTTTGTGACTTATTATTTATCCTTTCCCAAAACCCAAAATATAAATTTTCCAGTCTTCCCACAAAAAAAGGTAATTTTCAATCCAGTAACAGTGTGTCCTCCTAGTACCCACATTATAGTTTCTCAATGTCTTTACCCAACGAAGGGACCAGGACTCTCTGGAGAAATAGCTGCTTTCAGATATCTAGGCCAGGAAATGTACAAGAGGTACAAACTCTTGTAGCATAAAGAAAGGACACTATCATTTATGATGGATGTCATGTCAAAGGACACAGCAATCAATTTTAAGGAGTTCTACTTGCTTAAAGATGAGAATATTTGAACATGAAAAGGAATAATAAACTGGAGAACATGACAAGCGTGCCTTTTCCCCACCTTTATTCAGCATCATCCTAGAGGTTGTAATCAGGGCAATTCAGGAAGGAAAAAAAAAGAAAAGAAATCCATGTGGAAAAGGAAAAAGTAAAATTGCCTCTCTTTATGGATTTTATGATCTTGTAAATAGAAAAGAAGAAATCCACTAAAATGCCTTTTGAGCTAGTAAAAAATGGTTAGCAAAGTTTTAGATACAAAATCACTATGTAGAAGTCATTTGCATTTCTGTCACTAACAAAACAATCTGAAAACAAAATAATAGGTTAATTTATAATATCACAAAAAAATAATTGCTGGGCGTGGTAGCTCATAGCTGCAATCCTAGCTACTCAGCAGGCTGAGATCCACAGAATTATTGTTTCAGGTCAGCCTAGGCAAAAATTTTACAAGGCCCTATTTCAACAGAAAATGCTATACATGGTGGTATGCACCTGTCAATTCAGCTATGGTGGGAAGTAAAAACAGGAAGGCCTAGGTCAGCGCAGGCCAAAAAAAAATTAATAAACAACAGGACTTTGTTTCACAAACAGAGAAATTACAAAAGGTCAAGTGCTAGTGGGTCTGCTTAGCAACTACAAGGCCCTGAGTTCAAACCCCAGTACAAGAAGACAAAAAAAAAAGATCCAAATAGGCATCTTGCCAGAGGAGATATACATATGCCATTAAGTACATAAAAAGATACTCTGTTTGGCTCTTATGTTGAGCACTTTGTTCCCAGCTCGTAGTCTTAGTTTAGAAGATGGTGGAAACTTTGGGAGATAGGGCCTAACAGGAGAGGTGGGTCACTGGTGATGTGTCTTTGAAGGGCATATCTTACACTGCCCCTCTCCTGTCACTCTGTATCCTGGCTGCCATGAGATGAACAGCGTCATATGCTCCCATGCTGCCTTGATGTTCAGCCTTGCTTCAGGCCCAAAGTAATGAAGTCAGCTGGCCACAGACTGAGCCATCTATAACCATGAACTAAAATATATAATTCTTCCCTTCAAGGTTGTTGTCTTAGGTATTTTGGTCACAGTTACTCGAAGTAACTAATACAAACACTTTATTAGTTTCCTAAGGCTACTACCACAAATTGCCACAAACTGGGTGGGCTTAAAACATCAAAATTATTTTCTCATAGTTCTGAAGGACAGAAGTGTGAAGTCCAAGTATCAGTAGGGCTGTGCTTCCTCTGAAGATTTTAGGAGAGAATCATTCTTTCTCTCTTCTCATTTCTAGTGAGTAGGTTTTTCATAGTTTGTGATGGCTGCACAGTTTCAATGTCTGCCTCCATCTTTACATGGAATTCTCCTCTTTGTCTTTCAGCTGTTAGTGACATGTATCACTGTGCTCAAGGCACATATGGATGTGCTAGGGCTAATCTAGGATGATCTCAGTTTGAGATTATTCATGTTATTACATCTGTAAAGAATCTCTTTGCAAATCAAGTCACAGTATCAGGTTTTGGAGACTAAACGATAGGCATATCTTTTTGTTTTGTTTTGTTTTTGCCAGCCCTGGGACTTGAACTCAGGGCCTGAGCATTATCCTTGGCTTCCTTTTGCTCAAGGTTAGCATTCCACCACTTGAGCCACAGCTCCACTTCTAGCTTTTTCTGTTTATGTGGTGTTGAGGAGGCAAACTCAGAGCTTCATGCATGCTAGGCAAGCACTCTACCACTAAGCTACATTCCCAGCCTAGACATATCTTTTTGGAGGTCACTATTCAACCTACTACAAATCAAAATGTACCTCAAGGGAATAATGAGTAAATAAAAAGTAGTTCAGGGCTGGGAATATGGCTTAGTGGTAGAGTGCTTGCCTTGCATGCATGAAGCCCTGGGTTCCATTCCTCAGTACCACATAAACAGAAAAGGCCAGAAGTGGCGCTGTGGCTCAAGTGGTAGAGTGCTAGCCTTGAACAAAAAGAAGCCAAGAACAGTGCTCAGGCTCTGAATCCAAGCCCCAGGACTTGCACAAAGAAAGTAGTTCAAATATATAGTGAAATATTATTTTGCAGTGAAAAAAAGAATGAACCACTGGCATGTTCTGCAGCCCAGGTGAACCTTGAAAAAAATATACTAAGGGAAAGAAGCCAGACAAAGACCATACATTGTATAATTCCATTTCTCTGAAGTGTCCATCATAGGCAAATCAATAGAGACAGAAAGTAGATCAATAGTTGCCTGGGGTTGTGGGGGTGTTAAGGGGACCAGGAGTGACTGCTAATGGATATAGGGTTTCTTTTTGCATAACAAACATGTTCTAAAATTATATTATGGTAATAGTGGCACTTTAAATGAGTGCTTTATATGGTTTGTGAATTATATCTCCACAATACTATTAAATGATGAAGAATTTAAAATGAGTATAATGGATTGAAATGCCTCAAATATACTAAGATCCACAGGCTCAAGTGGGGCTTGAACTTAGGGCCTGGGCACTGTCTCTGAGCTCTTTTGCTCAAGGTTAATGCTCTCCCACTTTGAGCCACAGTTCCACTTCAAGTTTTCTGGTGATAAATTGGAGATAAAAGTCTCATGGACTTTTACTGCCCAGGCTGGCTTTGAACCACTATCCTCAGATTTCAGCCTCCTGACTAGCTAGGATTTTAGGTATGAACCACTGGTGCCTGGCTTCAAATGATTTTTAAAGCTCCTTGGTCATCATTAGACAATGCTAGGAACTCCTTTTTTCTGAAAATAGATGAATAAAAGAAAGGAAGCAAGCACTGACTGTATCTCAAGGTATACAAATACATAAAATGAGTTATTTATTACAAAAGAATTCTACCTAATAAAGGCAAAAGAAATATTAGAACTTCTGATTTTGCAAGCTCTACTGAAATAATGAATCCATGCAGTGTTTTCCATTATGTGAAAGATTGGTGGGAACTTTACAAGAGGAACTAACAACTTCTAAATCCAATGTATGTATGATGTTCAAATCACTAAAAAATGGAATGGCCCAGTGTGATGTGCCTCCTGATATTAGGTGATATGAAGGACACAAGTACTACTTACAAATTATCCTTTCATTTATAGCTTTTTTTCCCCCAGAGCTGAGGACTAAACTCAAGTGCTTTTCCAGTGAGCTGAGTCCCTTACAGTATCCTTTCTTTGTCAGCACAGAAGACCACTGAGTTTCATGTTCTCACTGGATGCTTTTGCTCACTGTTGGTACTCTACCACTTTAGCCACACTTCCATATCCAGATTTTTGCTAGTTATTTGAAAATAAGGTTCTCACACATACATCTATTTTAACTTGGCTTCAAACCTGGATCTTTAGATCTCAGTCTCCTGAGGATTATATATGTGAACCGCTAGCATTTGGCTATTGAAATTTTTGAGAAAAGATTTGGTTTCATAGTTTAGCCTGACCTTAGACTCAAAATCCTCCTGTTTCCACCCCCTATGTGCTGGAATTACAGGCATGCATGACCATACATTGTAGCAAAAAGGGTTTTGTTTTTGTTGAAGGTTCTTTGAAACATTGAATTGTATCCTGTGTGTATGTTTTCCAGATTAAATCAGTACAGTTTTTGCCTGGTGCTATAGTTTAGATCTGAAATATCCCCCAAAGCCCCTGTGTTAAAAACTCACACCTCTGCCTTTGGGGCTACTGGAAGGTGGTGGAATCTTTAAGAGCTGGGGCTTAGTGGAAGGAAGGAAGGTCATTGGGGCATGCTGGTGATGGAGACATTGGGACCCTGACCCCTTCCTGTCTCTCTTTACTTTCATAGTTAAAAAGTGATGTCTAGCCAGGTGCTTGTGGCTCACACCTGTAATCCTAGCTATTCAGGAGGCTGAGATCTAAGGATCAAGGTTCAAAACCTGCCTGGGCAGAAAACTCCATGAGACACTTATCTCTAATTATCCGCCAGAAAACTGAAGTGGAGTTGTGGCTCAAAGTGGTAGTGCCTGAAAGGATTCAGGGACAGTGCTCAGGCCCTGAGTTCAAGTCCCACAACTGGCCATCCAAAATGTGATTTCTTTCAGACTGTCATGAGAGAACATTCTTCTTCTGGCTGCTCCCAAAATGATATTCTGCCATGCTACAGGCCCCAAAGTTAAGAGGTCATCAACCTCGGATGAAATAATCAGAACTATACAGTACATCTTGAGGAAAGAGTCAGGCAATGGGAAACAGATTGATTACGTGAAAGTTATTGGGGTTTTGAATTTTATCAAACAGATGGGGTTACTAGGTGGCACAAAACTGAGGTGGTCCCTAGTTAGGGCCATCCCCAAATGGTTTGACAACTATTCAGTGGCTTCCTAGGTGTTGGAAGACATGCACCTGTGCATCTAATCCTCTTTGCCCTTTTCCATTTGGTCCTCTTTAAAGCTCTCCTTGGTGTGTGTGTGTGTGTGTGTGTGTGTGTGTGTGTGTGTGTGTGTGTGTGTGTGTGTGTGTGACTATGACAGTCCTGTGGCTTGAACTAGGACCTAGGTATTGTCCCTGAGCTTTTGTGCTCAAGGCTAGTAGTGTTCTACCACTTGAGCCACAGATCCACTTCTGGCTTTTTGGTGATTAATTGGGGATAAGAATCTAAAGACTTTCTGGCTTCAAATTGCGATCCTCAGATCTCAGTCTCCTGAGTAGCTAGGATTACAGGTATGAGCAACTGGCACCTGGCTTCAGTGAGTTCTTAATTATATGAGTCATCTATTGTGAGTTGACTTAGCTCAGCCAGGAAGTTCTATTCTCTGCTGCCAGCTGGGGGCTAGTCCCCTAGTGATTGAACTGGACTGCAATAACCAAAATGGCTCCTATCTATGGTCAGAAGTTGATGCCAATTGTTGGCTGGGAACTTAACAAGAGCTGTTGTCAACAGTAGCCCCACATGCCTTCTCTACTGTATTTGAGCTTCTCACAGGGGGTCAAGGGTCCAAGAGGGAATGTCCCAGGGAAAATGTTTCAAATATGAGAAATTAGAATCTGCTACTCATTAGTGCCTGACATGAGCAAAATGTTATTACTGTCCAGTATACACTATATTGTTCAGAGAAGCTTGCCAGATACAATGATTGGAGAAATAAACTCACTTCTTAATGGGTAGAGGGACAAAGAGATTGTAACCATGTGTGTTATTCAGCTTTCTGTTACTGCCACAAATACCTAAGAGAATCAACTTAGAAAGAGGAAAAAAGCTGGGCAGGATGGTACACATCTATAGTCCCAGCTACTTGGGAAGCTGAAACAGCTGATTTGAGGCCAGGCTGCTTTCTTGATAACATATCAAGAAAGAAAGAGCCAGACACTGGTGGCTCACACCTGTAATCCTAGCTATTCAGGAGGATGAGATCTGAGGATCAGGGCACCAATCTAGGCCAGGCAGGAAAGTTCATGAAACTCTAACCTACAATTAACCAGCAAAAAGCTGGAAGTGGAAGTGTGGCTCAAATGGTAGAGTGCTAGCCTTGAGCATAATAGCCAAACGAGAACACAAGGCCTTGAGTTCAAGTCCCAGCGTGCGCGCGCGAGTGTGCGCACACACACACACACACACACACGATACATTTTGACTGACAGTTTTGGAAATGCCAGTCATATTTGATTAGCTCTATTGCTTTTGGGCCTGTGGTAAGGCAGCACAACATGGCAGCAATATGTGGCAAACTGCTCACCTTATGGCCAAGATTAGAATGACAGAAAGAAGTGGTGGTCCCACTATCCCCTTCAAGGGTGCACTACCAATGACCTAAAACCTCTCACTAAACCCTAACTTTTAAGGTTTCCACCAGTTCATAGTAGTGATTTGTAAGGAACACACTTGAGTTTTGGGGAGACATTCGAGATCGAAATTATAGAAGCCTGTTTAATATGTCACATTAAGTACCTCTGTTCCCCCAAGGTTTGCTCCATAGATAAAGATACAGATGTCAAAGAAACACATAAAGCCAGGCACCTGTGGCTTACACCTGTAATCCTAGCTACTCAGGAGGCTAAGATCTGAGGATTACCATTCAAACCCAGGCCAGGCAGGAAAGTCTGTAAGACTCTTATCTCCAATTAACCACCAGAAAACCAGAAGTGGTGCTGTGGCTCAAAGTGGTAGAGTGCTAGCCTTGAGAGAAAGAACTCAGGGCCAGTGCCCAGGCTCTGAGTTCAAGTGCCATGAGTGAAAAAAAAAGAGAAGAGAAGAAACACATGAAGAAAATAACTATGTCTGGGCTGGGAATATGGCCTAGTGGCAAGAGTGCTAGCCTTGATCAAAAAGAAGCCAGGGACAGTGCTCAGGCCCTGAGTTCAAGCCCCAGGATTGGAGAAGAAAGAAAGAAAGAAAGAAAGAAAGAAAGAAAGAAAGAAAGAAAGAAAGAAAGAAAGAAAGAAAGAAAGAAAGAAAGAAAGAAAGAAAGAAAGAAAGAAAGAAAGAAAGAAAGAAAGAAAGAAAGAAAGAAAGAGAGAAAATAACTATGTCTCTGGAAGGCGTCCCATGGACCACCTTAGCTGACATTCTTCCTGCTGTTCCATTTGCTGAGCGCAGGCTAAGGGTGGGACAGTGGCTAGGAAGCAGCCATTGGCCCCCAACTCCTGACACTGCATGGGAAGAGAAAACACAACAGGATGAAGTCGTTACTGCAGACACACCTTGGCACAAGGCAGTGGTTCTCAACAATAATTTATGAGACCAAATTAGGTCATCTATTTTTAATCATTGTGGTTATTAATTTGACCAATTATAATTCAATACTTAGCTCCCCTGCAATCGTTCTTGAGGAATTGTTTGTGTTCTTGCTTCAAGGTATTATTTCCTTAATTCTTTCCTTTTTTAAGGCATGACACATTTCCTCAAATTTCCTTTTCTTACATGTTAACCAATAATACAGACTCTTTTTTGTTCTCTATTATCTAAAACACAATACAGGAGACTGACTTTTGAAAAAATGTGAATGATACAAGTGCAAAGGTCTATATTTGGAGTAAGAAGCATTTCTTAGAGCTAAAAAAACAAACAAACCACAAAACTAAGTCAGATGCTGGTGGCTCACGCCTGGAATCCTAGCTTCTCAGGAGGCTGAGATCTGAGAATCGCAGTTTGAAGCCAACCCTGGCCAGGAAAGTCCATGAGACTCTTTTCTCTAATAAACTACCAAAAAGCTGGAAATGGATCTGTGGCTCAAGTGATAGCACTTGAGCACAAAAGCTCAAGGACAGTGCCCAGGCCCTGAGTTCAAGCCCCAGGAAAGGTAAATAAGTACATGTGCACACACCCACCTCAGACACTCACAAAGGTAATGGCTGAACTTGAGCTCTGTCTAATTAGATAGCAAATGATCTATAAAGGTACCCAGCCACCTCTATTGGCAAGGAGACAGAGGACCTGCCTTGCTGTACAATGTGTTTGCTTTCTACTAAAAGAGGCTGGAAACTGCTTATCCCAGGCATGCCAAAGATTCATTTCCACATGCTGGGACCCCTTTCTGGTTTTTCTATTTAACAACAACAAAAAACCCTGGCAATCCATTTTGCTCACTGAATTTCTTTGTGCAGAAATTGTTTAACTCCTGCTAATTATAACACATTATCCAAAAAAAACCAGCCTGAAAAAAAAAAAAACCCTTAGGTGCTTCTAAGCTTGGATTCATTCTGCAGTTGAGAAGATCCCAGCTGACAGCTGTGATAGAAATGCACAGAAGGATAACACACTGGGTCTTTGACCATGACCTGGAAGTTGGGTCAGAAGAGTTTAGCATTCTATTTGCTTGGCAACAGTACAAATTCCTGGGTGGGGGAGGGCGATAGGAGATGGATGGGCCTAATATTTCTAGTTTTTTCTGAAATTCTGAGCACATCAGGGCATCCATCTGAAGGCCCAGGATTATCCTAGGTGATGGAAAACACTTCCTTTGAATTGCTATCAAGTCATCAGCTATAAGGCCTGGACCTGAATCTGAACACTCAGTCACTTGCTTACATTCAGAAAAATAACATTTTGCCGTGTGCCAGTGGTTCCTGTCTCTAACCATAGCTACTCAGGAGGCTGAGATCTGAGGATCATGGTTTGAAGCCAGCCCAGGCAGGAAAGCCATCTCTAATTAAATAGCAAAGAAAAGTCAGAGGTGGAGCTGGAGTTCAAGTGGTAGCCTTAAGCACCAAAGCTCCAAGGGTAGTGTACACCCCTTGAGTTCAAGCCCCAGGTTAGGCACAAAAGACAGTCAGTCAGGTAGGGACAGGGGGAAAAAGACACACACACAGAGAGAGAGAGAGAGAGAGAGAGAGAGAGAGAGAGAGAGAGAGAGAGAGAGAGAGAGATTTAGCCACAGGAAAGTATAACAGACTATTGGGGGACCAGTATTGTCTGGATGGGGGAAGGCAAATGACAGTGAGGATGAATGAGGGTGAATAAGTCAAATAATTTTACATGCATATATGAATTCAGAACAAAGAAACTTGATGAAATTGTTTTAAGTTGGGGAAAGACAATAAGGAAGAGTGATGGGAAGGGCCTAGATAAGCTTGATTAAGGTACACTGTGTATGTGAATGGAAATGTCACAATGACCCCTCTCTTTTGTACAACTAATGTATACTCAGAAAAAAACTTAATAAAATATTTTTGTGGGGCACTGATGGTGCATTCCTGTAATCCTAGCTACTCAGGAGACTCAGATTTGAAGATTGCAGTTTGAAGCCAACCAGGGCAGGAAAGATCCCATGAGACTCTTATCACCAATTAACCACTCAAACACGGGAAGTGGTGCTGTGTCTCAAAATTGCAGTATGCAAGCCTTGAGCAAAAGAGCTCAGGGACAGTGCCCAGACCCCAAGTTCAAGGTCTATGACTGACCAAAAAAACAACAAAGCTGGCAGTTGAACTGGGGTTCAAGTGGTAGAGCATCATGACTGAAAATAATAAGTGAGAGCACAAGGCCCGACATTCAGGTCCCAGTCCTGGAAGCAAATCAATTAATAAGAGATAAAATCTCTCTGTAGCTCTGGCTCTGGCTCTTTCTGTCTCTTGGTCTCTATATCTCTCTGTCTCTATCTCTGTCTGTCTCTGTCTGTCTGTGTCTCTGTCTGTGTCTCTATCTGTATCTCTCTGTCTCTGTCTCTGTGTCTCTCTCCCTAAAGCTGGGGGATTCTCAGTCTGATTCTGCCTTGCCCACAGCATTGTTTTTTATAACCTTGAGAAAGATGAAACCAAAGTCAGGAACTGGGCATGCGTAGATTTCATTGGGGGGGACCCAGGTACAAGAATGGGAGATGAGACTTTCTCCTGTTGGGGGCGGGGTTGGACTCTTGGAACCAGTTCTTTTCACTTCTACTCTTAAGGGATACAAATCCTAGGGCCCAGTTACAAAAGAAATCATTTCTGTCTAAACTGAGACCCTTCTTGATGTATTTGAGATTTCAGACTTATTTGAGACTAACTTATTTAATGCCTTTCTGACTTCAATGAATTAAACACACCTCCTGATGTTTATGTGACCATTCCTAACTTACTGGAGACCCATTCCTACCTTGTATCAGACCTATCATTTCACATGACAGACATTTCTTGACATATGTCAGACACTCCTTGATTTGTTTGGGAGTTCCTAATTCTTCAAGATTCTTGGGGTTTTTTTGTTTGTTTTTTGTTTTTGTTTTTGTTTTTGCCAGTCCTGGACCTTGGACTCAGGGCTTGAGCACTGTCCCTGGCTTCTTTTTGCTCAAGGCTAGCACTCTACCACTTGAGCCACAGCGCCACTTCTGGCCATTTTCTATATATGTGGTGTTGGGGAAGCGAACCCAGGGCTTCATGTAGACGAGACAAGCGCTCTTGCCACTAGGCCACATTCCCAGCCCCTCAAGATTCTTTCTGACCTATTTGTAACTCATTCTGACTTGTTTAGAACCTTGCCACACAAGTTTGATACCCTTTCTGAGGTACTTGGCTCTCATCCGGAGGACTTTAAAATCTTACTGGACACATTTGAGGCATCCTATTGGAGATTCTTCCTGTCTGTTTCAGATCCATCAGGACATATTAAAACTCTATCTGAGGGGCTGGGGATATAGCCTAGCGGCAAGAGTGCCTGCCTCGGATACACGAGGCCCTAGGTTCGATTCCCCAGCACCACGTATACAGAAAACGGCCAGAAGCGGCGCTGTGGCTCAAGTGGCAGAGTGCTAGCCTTGAGCGGGAAGAAGCCAGGGACAGTGCTCAGGCCCTGAGTCCAAGGCCCAGGACTGGCAAAAAAAAAAAAAAAAAAAAAAAAAAAACTCTATCTGAGGGCTGAGAATATGGCCTAGTGGCAAGAGTGCTTGCCTCCTATACATGAAGCCCTGGTTTCGATTCCCAAGCACCACATATATAGAAAATGGCCAGAAGTGGCGCTGTGGCTCAAGTGGCAGAGTGCTAGCCTTGATAAAAAAAGAAGCCAGGGACAGTGCTCAGGATCTGAGTCCAGGACTGCCCCCCCCCAAAAAAAAACCCCTCTATCTGAACCAGTGCACTCCTAGCTATTCAGGAGGCTGAAATCTTAGAGGATCATAATTTGAAGCCAGCCTAAGCAGAAAAGTCCTTAAGACCTTGCCTCTAGAATAACAGGCAACTCCAGGAAATGGAAAGAAACAAATAAAAAAATAACACGAAAAAGTCTGGACTGGAAGCATGGATCAAGTGATAGAAAGCAAACCAAACAAGCAGGAAAGAGAAATTGGAGAGGGACGGGAGGAAAGGAAAAGGGAGGGAGGGAAGGAAGGGAGGGAGGGCCGAAAGACAGGAGGGAATGAGGGAAGGGAGGGAGAGAAGGGAAGGAACACTTTGGAAGAAGGAGGCTAGGGGTGTGGCTCAAGTGATAGAGCACCAGATGAGCAAGCAAGCAAAGAAACAAAAACAGGATAAGCTGGTGCTCGTGGCTCATGCCTGTAATCCTAGCTACTCAGGAGGCTGAGATCTGAAGATCGCAGTTCAAAGCCAGCCCGGGCAGAAACGTCTGTGAGACTCTTATCTCCAATGAACCACCAGAAAACCTAAAGTTGCACTGTGGCTCAAAGTCATGGAGTGCTAGCCTTGTGCTGAAGAGCTCAGGGATGGCATCCAGGTCCAGAGTTCAAGTCCCATGACTGACCAAAACCAAAACCCAAAACAGAACAAAATCCTGTGTAACAACTCAGAGATACATTCTGACTTAACAATCTTAAGATTGTTTCAGACTTGGGCTGGGAATATGGCCTAGTGGCAAGAGTGCTTCCCTCCTATACATGAAGCCCTGGGTTCAATTCCCCAGCACCACATATTTAGAAAATGGCCAGAGGTGGCACTGTGGCTCAAGTGGTAGAGTGCTAGCCTTGAGCAAAAAGGAAGCCAGGGACAGTGCTCAGGCCCTGAGTTCAAGGCCCAGTACTGGCCAAAAAAAAAAAAAAGATCGTTTCAGACTTGACACCTTTTGTGATATGCTTTAAAACCATTCCTGATGTAATGGGGCTATTCCCATTGGTTTGGCACTTCCATGTTTCAATTTTTTTCTGGAATATTTTAAGATACTTCCAAATTTATTTGAGGTAATTTCTGACAATTTTGGGACCTTAGCTAATATTCTATCCTTTTATTGAAACTTTAACAGGTTTGTGAGATTCCCTTGTGCATTATGTGAGACTCTTCAGTTTGAACATTTTCCAGAGTCTCTGGGACTCTTTCTGACATTTTCTCTCCACGTTCCTTGTATTGACCTCTTCTTCACTATAAAAAATAGCCAAGGCGGAATAATTTAAAAAGCAAACAGGTCATTGAACTTATCCTTCTGTACGCTCCCAGTCAGGGCTCTAGCATCTTGGCTCTGATGACGCTCTTGTGGCAGATAGAAAATCACAATGGCAAATGCAATGAATGAAGGAGAGATCACATCACCAGATAGGAAGCCAAAGAGGCTGGGAAGTTAGTTGTCAAACTCATTCTTTGATTATAACCCTGTCTTGAGAACTAATTCAGGCAACCCACAGGAATACTTCAGTGCCTTCTAAAGGAAGTATCATATCACAAACCAAAAATCTGAACCCAACAAAAATTAATTCTCACCAGGCAACAGTGGCTCACACCTATAATCCTAGCTACTCAGGAGGCTGAGATCTGAGGGTCACAGTTCAAAGCCAGCTTGAGAAGGAAAGTCCATGAGACTTTCATCTCCAATGAACCACCAGAAAACTGGAAGTGGCGCTGAGGCTCCAAGTGGTAGAGCGCTAGCCTTGAGTGAAAGAGCTCAGTGAAAGCACCCAGGCCCCCCAAGTTCAAGCCCCACGACTTGCAAAAAAAAAAATTCTCTCACACTTCCAAAAGCCAGAAGTGTGAGATCAAGGTAGGTTTTTTTGAAGTCTGTTCCCTTCCCCTCGTGGACATATTACTCTAATCTCTGCCTCCCTGCATTCCTTTCTGTGTCTTGGCATCATTTTTTGTTTAATCTGATTTTTAAAAAATATTTTTGACACAGTCTTACTATAATGTTCAGGCTGGTCTTGACCTTACTGTACTGCTCAAGTGGATCTTGAACTCCCAATTTTATTGCTTCAGCCTCCTAAGTGCTGGGATTGCAGATAGGTACTACTGTACTCAGGCACATGGTCTTCTTTAAGGATACCTGTCAAGGGAGTTAGAGCCCACCTTAATTCAGTAAGAACTCATCTTAATTCTATGGTTTCCAAGTAAGATCCTATTCTGAGCTTTCAGGTTCACGTGAAATTTAGGGAGACGCTGTTCAACTCAATATGTCTACTAAGGTAGATGAGATGCTTTCTGGCTTTGCCTGTCAGCTTGACATCTTCAAGACCTATTTCAAACTCTGATGAATTCTAGATATTTTCTGACATGGTTACAATGCCTCTTGATTGTCTGAGACTTTCCTGTTGTGTTTGATGTCCTCTCTAATTTGCTTGAAACTCTTCTTGTATGAGACATTTCCTGACACGTGTAGAATTGCTGTGCTATTTTACTACTCTTTCTGACATAACTATGAATCTTCTCAATTTATTTGAGCTATTTTCTGACTATCTGAGACCATTCTTGGAATATTTGAAACTCTTCTTATGACCTGGAGAGCTTTCCTGAAAAATCTGACAACCTCTCTTACCTATTCAACATTCTTCATGACTTTTTTTCTTCTGGTGCCAGTCCTGGGGCTTGAACTCAGGGCCTGAGCACTGTCTCTGACCTTTTGTGCTCAAGGCTAGTACTCTAGCACTTGAGCCACAGCTTCATTTCCAGCTTTTTTCTGGTTAATTGGAGATTAAGAGTCTCACGAACTTTCCTACTGAGGCTAGCTTTGAACTGTGATTCTCAGATAGCAGTCTCCCGAGTAGCTAGGATTACAGGTATGAGCCACCAGCACCCGGTTTCTTAAGTGATTTATCTGTAACCTGCCCCCACTTCTTTGAGAGGCTTCCTGGCTTGCTTAAGATGTTTTCTGATATATTTGAGACTCTTCTTTGTTCTAGATATTTCCTATCAAGATCCTGAACCTTTCCTATTGTGTTTGAGAATTTACTTCATGTACTTTAGACTCTTCCTGACAGAGTTGAGAGTCTTTATGACTTGTTTTTGGTGTTTTGGCTGTTGTTTGCTTTTGTTTTTGCTGTGCTGTAGATTGAACCAAAGGCCTCGTGAATGCTTTATATGTGCTCTTGCTCTTCCTCTTGAGCCACAGCCTCCGTTCTTTTGTTTGCTTTTTTGTGGTTGTTTTGCCTACACTCATGATTGATCTTCCTGTCCCCGCCTCCAGACTATTTGAGATTATAGGTGTGCAACCACAATATTTGGTTTTTTCATGATTTATTTTAGACTCTTTGTGACATATTATCTACCCTTTTGGAGTTGTTTTAGACCCTTCTCAACTTCCTTGAAACTTTCCTTGATGTTTCTGAGACTCTTTTGGAGGTATTTGGGTTTTTATTTTCTCTCACTTGGTGATGCATGCTGACTTCTTCAGAGCTCTTCCTGGCTACTTTGACAACCTTCCAGATCTGTTTGAGGTGATTCCTGATGTATTTGAAAATCATTGCCTCTGTTTACAGCACTTCCTAACATTTTGTTGCTCTGCCTAATCTATTTGAGACCCTTCCTGTGACCATTCCTGGAGCGCTGTAACTCTCATTTATATCTGGGACATTTCCTTTCTGTTTGAGACCCTTCCTGACTTAATTATAACTCTTTCAAATGACTTTGAAAATCTTCCTGACTTGTTGGAGATGCTTCCTCCTACATTTGAAGAGTCTGCCTTTCTGTTGTAGACATGTCATGACAAGTTTAAGACCTAATCTTGCCAAAATGCATAGACCTAGAACAAATCTTGTTAAGTGTGGTGAGCCAAGCTCAGAGGCAGAGTTGCACAAGTTTTCTCTCATATGCGGAAGCTAGATCTTATATACACAGGGGCATGACAAAGTATACAGGTCTCTATGCATTCACACATAGTAAGGCAAAAAAAGGATACTCTTAGGGGAGGAAGAAAAAGACCCAATGCCTATGTCCATCTGATCATACAAAATAATGTTTATCAAAATGAACTCCAGGAAATAGAAGCAAGAGGGTTTTTTCCTTCGTTGCTGTTGGTACTTTCTTTTTGTCTTATTTGTTCATTTATCTATCTTTGGGAGGGTAAGGGGGGCACAGAAGAAGAGGGACAGAGGATGAACAAATGCGGTAGTTGTGCTCACTGAACACTATGTTGAAAATGAAGTACACAACTTGTGAGTGGGGATGGGAGGGAAAAACTAGGAGAGATTAAGGATTGAGGGAAGGGGTAATATTATCCAAAAAATGTATTCATTATCTGATTTAGGTATCTGGACCCCCTGTTGTACATCACCTTTATAATAAAAGTTTTAAAAACTCTTTTAAGATTTATCCCAAGTTTGAGACTCACTCGTCCTGCCATATCTGATAATCTATTATAAGAACCTTCTATACTTACTTATTTTCATAACTTGTTTGAGACTCATTGTGGTATATTTGAAAACTTATACGATGCACTTGCGACACTTTTCAACTAGTTTGAGTCCTTACTGAACACAGGTTTGCTTCTCTTTGTTCGAGACCATACCCAACACATTTAAAGCTCTCCCATGGGTGCTGGTGGCTCACGCCTGTAATCCTAGCTACTCAGGAGGCTGAGATCTGAGGATCACAGTTTAAAGGAAGCCCAGGAAGGAAACTCTGTGATACTCTGATCTCTCATTAAACATCAGATAATTGGAAGTGGAGCTGTGGCTTAAGTAGCAGGGTGCTAGCCTTGAGCACAAAAGCTCAGAGGCTGTGCCCAGGCCTTGAGTTCAAGCCCCATGACAGACAGAAAAAAAGTCAGTGTAGTCTCAATTGCAGAAAGTGTCTCAAATACCACAGGATAAGTAGCACACATGTCAGCAATGGTCTCTAACATTCCATGAGTTTTCACACAGGAAGAATTTCAAGCAAGTCAGAAAAGTCTTCAAGTATTTCAGTATGTATGAAAAAAATCAGAATGGCTCTTAATCTTGATGGGAAGAATCCAACATGATTACAAATCTTTTCAAATCACACTGGAAGGATCAGGAAAACATCTAGGAGATCGTTCTTTTATTTTTATTATTTTATTTTATTATTATTTTTTTGCCTGTACTAAGGCTTGGACTCAGGGCCTAGGCACTATCCCTGAGCTTCTTTTGCTCAAGGCTAGCGCTCTATCACTTGAGCCACAGTGCCACATTTGGCTTTTTCTGAGTAGTTTATTGGAGATAAGAGTCTCATAGACTTTTCAGCGTGGGCTGGCTTCAAACAGTGATCCTCAGATCTCAGCCTTGAGCAAAAGAGCTCAGGGACAGCACCCAGGTCCTGAGTTCAGGCCCTATGATCTATTTTTTTTAAAAACCCTTCCTTAGAAGTTTGGGTCACATATTTCTCTCTGAAATATGTACTTTGTGTTATCTTTAAATCTCTCCGTCACTCTGTACATCACTTTGACAATAAACAAATAAATAAATAAATCTCTCCCTGGTTTGCATGACACCCTTCATGACTTGTTTGAGTCTCTTACTGACCTATTCAATTTTTTATGACTTATCAGAGACCGATCTAGAGGTATGTGTGTCTATCTGTTTGAGACACTTAGTATCATATTTAAAGATCTTGTTGATTCTTTGCAGCCCTGCTGGACTTGCTTAAAAGGATTAATGTTGTAAGTAATATTACTCCTCTCTCTCTTCTAGATGGTTTCTGAGATGATTCAGACACTTATTAACACATTTAAGATGCCTGCTGTCATGTTTGAGACTCTTCTTGTCATACTTAAGAACCTGATATATTTAAAGTCTCTTCTGAACATGCTTTCAGGACTGTATTTATTTATTTTTTGAGACTCTTTGTGACACAGTGAGAAATCTTGCTGAGTAGATGGAGCTATTTCCCAGCTCATTGGAGTCTCTTCATGAAATGTTTACATCCCTTCCATGTGGCTTTGAGGTTCTTACTGACCCCAAATGATGAATGTCATGCTTTTCCTACTTTGAGAGCCTTTGAGAGGATTTCTAATGTGTTTCAGACTCTTTCACTCTCTTGGGAATATTTCTTGCCATGTTGGAGACTCTTCCTCATGTATTTGAAACTCCCTGATAATATCCAGCCAATTGCCTAATATGTGGGAAATCTTTTCCAGCACCCCCAAACTCACTTCTCTATAGTTAAGATCTTTCCTGACATATATGCAACCATGGGTAAAGTGTTTGAGGAGATGCTTGGTCTCTGACAGTTCTGAAGCCATTCCTGATTTGTCTGACATGATTCCTATGTTCCTGACATATTTACTATTACTTCTGATGAATGTGAGAATCTTCTCGATGTCTTTGAGATATTTCCAGGCTGGGATCATTAGGATGTAGTTGAGATTTGTGTGTGTGTGTGTGTGTGTGTGTGTGTGTGTGTGTGTGTGTGTGCTGCTCCTGGGACATGAACTCAGGGCCTGAGCTTCTATACTCAAGGCCACAGCTCCATGTCTGGCTTTTTAGTAGTTAGTTGAAGATAAAAGGCTCACAGACTTTCATGCCCAGGCTGGCTTTGAACAGGGATCCTCAGATTTCAGCCTCCTCAGTAGCTAAGATTACAGGCATGAACCACCAGTGCCCAGCTTAGTTGAGACTTTCCTTTCCTCTTTGCAATCATTCCCAACTCTTCTGAGAAACTTTACCTATTGCAGATTCTTCCTGAAATATTGGAGACACTTCACATTGCTTTGGAAACTCTTCCTGACATACGGGAGTTTTTTCTAACTTGCTTGAGACCTTTCTTGGTTTGCTCAAGAAACTTCTGACATGTTTGAGACTCAAGTGAATTTGAGCCTCTTCATTTTGTTTGGTAAACCTTACTGAAATATTTACGGCTCATTCTTACTACCATGAGAACGTTCCTCACTTATTTGAGATACTACCTTAGGTATGTGAGACTCTTCTCTCTTTTCTGGACAGTTACCTTCCTGAGAAGTTTAAAGACATTTCTGGTCATGTTTGGGACTCTTCCTGCCATTTTAGGAGTCTTTGTGATTTGCTTATGAAGTAAACATACTGAAAACCTTTCTTGACAGGTTTGGGAGCCTCTCATAGGTACTTAGGTCTTTTTGAGCCCTAAATTCTCTCACTGAGTCCTTTGTATAAATACTTAATATCCTTTCTGACTACTTTAGAACCTTTTGGATTTGTTTGAGAATATTCTTGATTCATAGGAGACCTTCCTCTCGGTGCACAAGACTTCCTGATGTGTGGCCTACTCTTCCTGGTTTATTTGAGACTCACTGACAATGGAGACCATTCCTGGCAGAGACACCCTATTTCTTTTTTTTCTTTTTTGTTGTTGTGGGCCTTGAACTCAGGGCCTGAGCACTGTCTCTAAGCTCTTTTGCTTAAGGCTAGTGATCTACCACTTTGAGCCACAGCTCCACTTCCAGTTTTCTGGTGGTTAATTAGAGATAAGAGTCTCATGGACTTTTCTTGCCTGGGCTGGCTTTGAACTGTGAGCCTCAGATCTCAGCCTTCTGAGTACCTAAGATTACAGGCATGAGCCACAAGTGCCCAGCAACACCCTATTTCTGTTTGAAATTCTTACTGACTTTTTTGCAACTTTTCCTTATTACTTTGCTTTGAGAAACCTCCAGACTTATTTGTGATTCTTCCTCATGTATAAGAAACTTTTGTTCTCCGTTCTGGATATTTCTTGGCTAACTTGAGTCCTTTCCTATCGTGCTGGAGGCATTCCCTAACATATGAGTCCTTTCTAATATATTAGAGACATGTCTTAGTGGATTTAGCATGCTTTCTGACAGGAGGAGTATTAAAACTGTCAAGAAAACCTGGCAGAAACGGTCATAAATAGAGAGCCAGTGCCTCAAGCCCATCACAAAAGAATTGAATGGTTTGAGAATCTTTTTGAGCAATGTATAAGAGACCTTGAGACATTTCCACATTTATTTGTATCCCTTACTTGACAAATTTCAAAGCTTTCCCTTTGTGATTTTGAAGACCTTCTAGTCTGGTTTGAGGGGAATTCATGATAGATTACAGCTCCTTCCTTTCTCTTTATGACACATCCCGTAATATTTGAAACACATCCTGATATAAGAAAATTCTTCTTGTGGTATGTTTGAGACTTCTGGAATCATGTAGAATCCTCCCTATGGGTGCAGTTGAAACCCTTTCTGAACTTGTAAGAGATTTGACTTGACTTGAGACCTTTCCTGACATGTTTGTGAACTATACTTGTTTCACACTCTTCCTGACAAGTCTGAACCTTCTGGACATACCCATGAACCTTTCCTAGTTGAGATTGTTGCCTTCCTGATTACTTTTTATTCATCACTGAGATTGAACCCAGGGCCCTGTACATGCTAGGTAAGTGCTCTGTCATGAGCTATGCCTCCAGCCCTTTTGGGTGTGTTTGCATTTTTATTTATTTTCTTCTTCTTCTTCTTCTTCTTCTTCTTCTTCTTCTTCTTCTTCTTCTTCTTCTTCTTCTTCTTCTTCTTCTTCTTCTTCTTCTTCTTCTTCTTCTTCTTCTTCTTCTTTTGTTTCTGCTGGTCATGGTTGGCTGTCCCTGAGCATATTTTGCTCAAGGTTAGCACTCTACCCCTTTGAGCCACAGCATCACTTACAGTTTTCTGGTGGTTAACTGGAGATAAGAATCTCACAAATGTTACTATTCTGGCTGCCTTGAACGTCGATCCTCAGATCTCAGCTTCCTGAGTAGCTAAGGATTACATGCATGAGCCACTGACACACAGCTCTAAGACCCTTCTTGACCATTTGAAACTCTTCCTGCTGACTTTGACATCATTTTTGTCATGTTTTACACCCTTGCACACTTGGTGGAGACTCATTCTTACTTGCTTAAGACCCATTCTGACCAGGTAAGCTCCTTCCTTATATCCTTTGATCCTTCCTGACTTGTCATATCAGATAGTTTCCCTGGCATAGTTGAGATATTTTTTGGACATATTTGAAGTATTTGAAGCTTTCCTTGATGTATGTGAGACTCTTCTTGATGCCTTTGAGACCCTTTCTGTTATGCTTCAAACCCCTTCTGACATGTAATACCCTTATGGCATGCTTGAAATGCTTGACATGTTTGAGACTTTCCATGGCACCTTAGTGACCCATCCTCATTTGCTTGAAACCCTTCTTGACATGTCAAAGATGGCATCCTAATTTGTTTGACTCATACTGCCTTACTTCAAAGGTTTCTTAATGGTAAGATTCTTTGTTGTTGTTGTTTAAAATCATTCCTGGTGAATTTGAGGCCCTTCTTCTTATATTGGAGACAATATTTTCTTGTTTGAGACTTTCTCTGACATGATTGAGCCTCATCTTGACATATTTGATATGCTTGCTGACCTGAGACACTTGACCTCTTTGGGATTATTTCTGATTTTTGAGTTTCCAATGATGTTCAGACATCTCTGGCCATGGGTGTTATTCTTTAAGACTTGCTTAAGACTCTTCCTGATGTTTCAGAACCTTCATGACCATTTTTTGACATCATGGGGCTTGCACTCAGGACCTGGGCACTGTCTTTTGCCCAAGGCTAGAGCTCTACCACTTTGAGCCACAGTTTTCTGTGGTTAATTGGATATGAGTTTCACAGGCTTTCCTGCTTGGGCTGGCATAAAACCATGATCCTCAGATCTCAGCCTCCTGAGGAGCTAGGATTACAAGTGTGAGCCTCCAGCACCCAGCAGCTTTTATGACCTTTTTTGATAGATACTTTCTATGTAAAACATTTTCAAATACCATTAAAACTTTTCCTCACACCTTTGTGCCTACCCTGCCTTTTTGTGTTACTTAGGACTGAATTCCAGGCCTCATCAATGCCTGAAAGCACTCTATAATTTGAACTATACCACCAGCCTTTTAGTTTGTATTTTGGTTCTGAGATAAAGTGTTATTAGCTTTATATGGAACTACCTTGAACTTGTGATTCTCCTGCTTCTGTCTCCTAAGTAACTGGAATTATAGGCATTCGCCACTACACTCAGCTTGAAGCCTTTTATTTTTAAGTATTTGGATCTCTTGATGACTACTTGAAACTTTTATGGGCAGTTTTGAGACCTTTCTTTCTACATCGAAGCCTTTCTGCTCTGACTACCTTCCTGTTGGATATAAACCTCTTTATGATGACTTTCACATACTTTCTAGTATGTTTGGAAATTCCTATAACTTCTTCAAACATTTAGCAAAACATGTCCATAATCAACCAAGAATCAAGAAAAATCCTTGCTTGGTACCTGCGATTCACACCTGTAATCCTAGCTACTCAAGAGTCTGAGATCTCAGGAGGACAGTTTGAAGCTATCCCAGGTAGGAAAGTCTGTGAAACACTTCATCTCCAATTAACCACCTAAAAGCCAGAAGTGGAGCTGTGGCTCAAGTGGTAGAGTGATAGCTTTGAGCAAAAAAGCTTAGGGACAGTGCCAGGACCTGAGTTCAAGCCCAGGACTGTCACAAAAAAGAAAAAGGAAAGGAAAGAAGGGAGGGAGGGAGGAAGGAAGGAGGGAAGGAAGGAGGGAAGGAAGGAAGGAAGGAAGGAAGGAAGGAAGGAAGGAAGGAAGGAAGGGAAAAGAAAAATTCACATTAAAAATAGACTATGAAAACTTTCCTCGGTAATTTTCTTGATCTTTCAGCCAAAATTTCTATGCCTTAAGAACCTCTGTTTTACATTAATACATAGTTTTAAAAGTTATCTCTAAGAACCAAAATAATATGTCTTATAAGAAAATAGTTTGTGCCAGGTGCCAGGGCTCACTCCTGTAATCTTAACTACTCAGGAGGCTGAGATTGGAGGATCATGGTTCAAGCCAACCTGGGCAAGGAGGCCTGTGAGACTCTTATCTCCAGTTAATCACCAGAAAACCAGAATTGGTGCTGTGGCTCAAGGTAGCAGAGCATTAGCCTTGAGCACAAAAGCTCAGGGAGAGGGCCAAGACCAAAAAAAAAGGAAGGGAGGGCTGGGAATGTGGCTTAGTGGTAAAGTGCTTGCCTGGCATGCATGAAGCCCTTGGTTGGATTCCTCAGTACCACATAAACAGAAAAGGCCAATAGTGCCACTGTGGCTCAAGTGATAGAGTGCTAGCCTTGAGCAAAACAAGCTCATGGACAGTGCCCAAGCCTTGAGTTCAAGTCCCACGACTGGCAACAAAAAAAAAAGTATTTCATATTCCTATTTAGACTTGTATAATCTATGGCTTCTCTGTCAGTAGGAAGTAACACTTCCTTCCCTATTATGGAACTGCCACCCTGAGTGGTGCTTTATCTACTTGGTCTGAGATGTCTCATTACCACATCCTCTTTCTAGCCAACAAAATAGGAAAGGAAAAAAGGACATGACCTAGAAAATACATAGCTAAGTTCTCACATATGATTGGCCAGAATGCAGTCACATAATCACACCTGGCTCTAAAGAAAGCTGGGAAATGTAGTCTCTGTTCTGGGAAGCCATTATGCCTTCTTAAATTCAAGGTTTCTATTACTCCCATCCCCCACAAAAACATACAAAAATTGGTATTGAAAGACATTTATCTATGGCTTCTCAGTTTGAAATGTGTACGTTTTCAGTTATGCCAAGAAAAATAATTACCCCTTCTGACAAAATTTAAAATGTAACTTCCACTCTCTTCTCTTCCTTAATTTGGTAGGTCCCACAGGGAATTTTTTTTCAGTTCTTAGAAATGAAAACCATAGAGAAAAAGACTATTGGAACAGAAAATATTTATCAAAAATGCCTTGGGCTATAAAAACTGCACATAAGGACCAATCTGAATTTTGTAATTGGGTGGCTGCACAGGCAGCAAAAGCACAAAACATTTTGAGACATAGGATAGTATCAGATCACCATCTGGACCATAAATAATTTACATGGCTTAGATACCTGTAAATCACATAGATCAGGCACAAATAATATATTAAGTCTAAGTAAGAAAAAAGAATCTGTAATCATTGTATCTGTGAATCCAGTTTGAGATCTACTAATAATTCTGAGAATAGGATAGAAGATAAGAAAGGACTTTCTGGCTTATACAAGACTAAATTAAAATTATTTTAAAGTTTTACACACTCACACACACACAGGCAAAAGTGGTCAATTTAAACTTAACACTCCACGAGACATAAAAGTATGCAGTTTATAAAATGTTTATTTAGCATTAGATGCTGACTACCACCCAAAGAACATAGTACAATAGGAAATTTCACACACTATTGGCAAGATTGATGATGCAACAACTTTGACCAAGTGCTGGTTGCTCACACCTATAATCCTATCTACTTAGGAGGCTGAGATCTGAGGATCACAGTTCAAAGCTAACCCAGGCAGAAAAGTCTGTGAGACTCTTTTTGCCAACTAATCACCAAAAAGTTGGAAGTAGAGCTGTGGCTCAAGTGGTAGAGCTCTATCCTTGAGCAAAAAAGCTTAGGGACAGCGCTCAGGCCCTGAGTTCAAGCCCCAGGACATGGGTGCATACACACACACACACACACACACACACACACACACACACACAGAGAGAGAGAGAGAGAGAGAGAGAGAGAGAGAGAGAGAGAGAGGGAGGGAGAGAGAGAGAAATTTTAAAACAGGCAAAACTAGTCCATTGTAATAGAAATCAGAATAACAACTACTCCTTCGGAGGGTATTATTAACAAAAGTAATAAATGTTTATTTTAAGACACTTCAAAAGTGCTGCCTGGCCCCATGTTCCTCTCATATATCTGCAAAACTTAAGTTCTCATATTCAAGTCTTTGTTAAATGTCACCTAGTTAAGGAAGCTTCTTATGACTACTGTGTTATAAATTGTAGTCTCTACTCCCCAACTTCAGGTCCTTTTCATTCATTTTTGCTATGTCCATCGCACTTCTCACCTTTTAATATACCCTGTAATTATGTTTATTGCTTATAATCTGTTTCCCTCTGCCAGCACGTAAGCTTCACATCCAATTAGTGGTCCATGGAGGGCATATAAAGACATACTTTCCCCAGCTCAGGACATTACTACAAGCCTGTCCTAGCACCAGAACTCCTCGTGGAATCCACTGAAACCTTTCTTACAACCACATAAAAATTCAATTTTGAGCCAAACACCAATGGCTCATACCTATAATTCTAGCTACTCAGAAGGCTGAGATCTGAGGATAGCAGTTCAAAGCCAGCCAGGGCAGGGAAGTCCATTATTCTTATCTTCAATTAACCACCATACATCTTGAACTGGAGCTCTGGCTCAAGTGGTAGAGTGCCAGCCTTGAGCAAGAAAAGCTCAGGGATAGTGCTCAGGCCCTGAGTTCAAGCCTCAGGACCAGCACCAAAAACAACAAAAAAATTATTGCTGCCCTCTGTCCATTCTACCTTCCTTTACTCCCCACAAAGTTTTGCTTTTTGAGGTACTTACCTCAAAACACTGCCATTCATTGAAAAAGAGAACATGGGTAGGGAGAGATGAGGGTTTCTGGGGAAGAATGAGTTCACATTTAGACATCACATTCATCTTACCTCTTACCTCTTACATCTTACCTCTGAGGCAACTTTACCATATCTAACAAACATCAGGCAGGCAGTTGCATATTTGAAAAAAAAAACACAGAGTTTGCCCTCAAGCTGCTCACAGTATAATCAAGAAGACAAGACATGTTTTCTTTTTTTTTTAAGTCTCTGATATGAGGTATTTATTATAAGATCGTAGATAAAGCGCTTGGAGGAATTTAGAGATCAGACTTCCCAGAAAAGATGGCACTTTGTACATGTGGTCACTGAAGAGTAGGCACGGGCAGAGCAATGAGAGCCATACCTGAAGACAAAATTCTGGGAGTAAACAGAAGAATAGCATCCATTTCCATTTGCATGAAGGGGTCATGTGGCCAAAGGAGCATATAGGATACAAGATTACCCAGTGCATTCATTAGGGTTCTCCAGAAAAACAGAAACAATTGTGTGTGTGTGTGTGTGTGTGTGTGTGTGTGTGTGTGTGTGTGTGTGTGTGTGACACAGAGAGAGAGAGAGAGAGAGAGAGAGAGAGAGAGAGAGAGAGAGGCACCAGTGGCTCACACCGGTCATCCCAGCTACTCAGGAGGCTGGGGTCTGAGGATAGGTATTTGAAGCCAGCCTGGACAGAAAAGTCCCAGTAAGACTGTTATCTCCAATTAACCACTCAAAACCCAGAAGTGGCCCTGTGGCTTAAGTGGTAGAGTACTATCCTTGAGGACAAAGAACTCAGGGACAGTACCAAGCCCCAAAACAGACAGAAGGGAGGGAGGGAGGGAGGGAGGGAGGGAGGGAGGGAGGGAGGGAAGGAGGAAGGAAAGAAGGAAGGAAGGAAGGAAGGAAGGAAGGAAGGAAGGAAGGAAGGAAGGAAGGAAGGAAGGCAAGGAAGGAGGGAAGGAAGGGGTATTCCTTATGATATTTTCAGACACATATACAAAGTACCCCGATCAATCTCATAGAAGAAAGATATTTATCATAAGAAATGGCTCTTAAGATTATGGAAGCTGGGCTGGGGATATAGCCTAGCGGCAAGAGTGCCTGCCTCGGATACACGAGGCCCTAGGTTCGATTCCCCAGCACCACATATACAGAAAATGGCCAGAAGCGGCGCTGTGGCTCAAGTGGCGGAGTGCTAGCCTTGAGCGGGAAGAAGCCAGGGACAGTGCTCAGGCCCTGAGTCCAAGGCCCAAGACTGGCAAAAAAAAAAAAAAAAAAAAGATTATGGAAGCTGGCAAGTCCAAGATCTGCAGGGTGGCCTGGAAGGCTGGAAGCTCAGGAGCACTAATATTCCAGTTTGAGTCCACTGACTATGTGTTGAAGAACCAGGAAGAGTCAATATTGTAGAGAAAATCCAGACTTTCTGGAACAGAGCTCATCTTTCTTTTGTATTTTTTGTTAAGGAGAGAGTCGTGATTTGAATTCAGGGTCCTGTGCTTGCTAGGCGGGCACTCTATCCCTTTGAGCTATGCTGTCAGCTTAAAGACCCTCCTTTTTCTGTTTTAATCAAGCATTCCTCTGACTGGATTAGGCCACCCACATCATGGTGAGTCATCTGCTTTACTTAAAATGCACCAATTAGCCAAGCATTGGTGGCTCACACCTGTAATCCTAGCTACTCAGGAGGCTGAGGTCTGTGGATTGAGGACTGAAGCCAGCCCAAGCAGACAAATCCTAGAAGTCTCTAGGATTTCCAAAGTTGAAAGTGAAGTCTCAAGTGGTAGAGCACCAGCTTTGAGCAGAAAAAGCTAACCAAGAGCAAGAAGGCCTGAGTTCAGGTCCCAGTACTGGTACAAAAAAAATCCACCAATTTATATATGACTATAATCCAAAAGCACTGTTACAGAAACACCTAGAGTAATTATTGAGTAAATATCTGGGCACTGCATGGCCCAGACAAGTTGGTCTATAAAATTAACCATCACAGGAAGGTAAGGCTAAGTTAAGGGGCTGGGGATTTAGCTCAGTGGAAGAGCGCCTGCCTGGCGAGTGCAAGGCCCTGAGTTCGGTCCTCAGCTCTGGAAAAAAAAACCAAAACTATAAAAGGCTAAGTTAGGGCTGGGAATATGGCCTAGTGGCAAGAGTGCTTGCCTCCTATACATGAAGCCCTGGGTTCAATTCCCCAGCACCACATATATAGAAAACGGCCAGAAGTGGTGCTGTGGCTCAAGTGGCAAAATGCTAGCCTTGAGCAAAGGGAAGCCAGGGACAGTGCTCAGGCTCTGAGTTCAAGGCCCAGGACTGGCAAAAAAAAAGGCTAAGTTAAGGAGGAGAAAACTGGAATGGCAATGTTTAAGCAGTTAGAACTACAAGGAATTTGGAATGTGGAGGCCAGCTGATTGGAATGAGGGACCAAGCGCCAGACAGAATCTAGGAGACTACTGTTAATCAGATAAAAAGAAAGCAGGATAATGACTATAAGCCCTGAAGGGTGGGAAAACAGAGACAAACAACCTGGATGTGACAAGATTTGGCAGTGACCGGTCTTGGGGTGATGAGGGCTAGGTATGCACAGGATTCTGTAGTTTCAAAACTGGGAACCTAGAAGGACGAGAAGTCATTGAAACAAATGGAAGGATGAAGGGGATAAAAAATGTATAATTCTCTAGGGGGATGCGCAGCTTGAAGAGCCTGTCCATTTTATTTTCATGTGCAGGTCATCAAATGATGTAGAATAAGCTATCCCAAAACCATGAATAAAAAAAAACCAAGATAATGAATAGTTTGCTCACCAGTCTAGAGGATGAACTCAAATAGCAGCTCCCACTCGGCATAATGATGCATCGTATTGATTTCCGTGGACAACAGGAAATTAATTCTTCACGTAGGGATTATTAAATGGATAACAACATAAACTTTGGTCAATTCTTTTCTGCATAGTACCTGCTGAATTCATTTTTTACAAGTTGATTACCATTTTTTATCTAAGGAGTGCCAGTCAATTCTAAATCATACTTCATTGCCTTAAAAGGGAGAAAGAAAATTATTTACTGCTTGAGCTTCTGCCATGCCCAGAAAGTATTCTGAGTCAGAGTATACGTGTCTATTTTTGAAATGAGTTTTACAGTTCCCTTTGATTTCTGTTTTATTGGATTTTATTTATCAAATATTCTAGATCAAGGTGGAAAATGTTACAACATCTTGGTTGAGGCACAATTTGCTACTCTAAAGTCCAACCATTTTAAGGAAGCAATTCAATCACTTGTAGTAAATTGACAGAGTGTGCAATTATCACCCCCAGCCTGGTTTGAAGGAACATTCTCATGCTGGAAGGCCTCCTGCAGCCATTGTCTCTACAGATTTGTCTTTTCTGGACTTTTTTTCCTCTCTGTAAATAGAGTCCTACAGTGTGGAGTTTAAGACTGACTTTGTTCACTGAGTATACCATTTTCAGGGGTCGACTGTGTTATAGCATGTGTCAATACATATGTATGTGCACATACATACACAAACACACACACTATCTCCTGTTGATTGCCTTAGCTGTGAGCATCTGACTCAAGATAAAACCATCAGAGCTTGTCTCTGGAGATGTTCCACTTGGGAGTCACAGAGATGTCCTTGCATCTGTCTCATGCACAGCTGGAAAGCAGAAGGGTAGGAAAGAGTTACATAGTATGGCTGTCTGCTAGCTCCCTGAACCTTCACAAAGGGACCCTGCAACCCTGATGAAACCTTGCCCAACACCTGGGAATGTGGCCTTCAGAAGGTTTTTTATGTTAATGATTAATCATTTTGTTGTGTACACACAGAGCAATGGACCATGCTGTACCAGCTTGACGGGACTGCTTTGCACAAACACCAAGATTGATAATGCGCACCTAAAGGGAACCAGGTGTCCAGCCAAGCTCTTAAAGGAGAGATCAAGGGAGCAGAATGTTCATCTCCTGGGCTACCTGGCCAAAGGACAGCTGGTAGGCTTACCTCTATCATCAAGATATGTGCCCCGTTATCTTCTTTCATGTTCCTCAGTGAATCCACAAAGTCACCAGCAGAGCTTTGATCAGAAAATAACAAGTGATAACCTGAGAACATGAAGATTTAGGCCTCAGTAATTATTTTTCTTCTAACATTGATCTTTACTGGAGCTCCAAACCCTCCAGAACTATCACGATGACACATGTCTGTGTTACCCACAGGCAAATTTTGAACCTATGACCTCCTTGATTTCTTTGCAAAAACTCAGAAAAGGCTAGTCTGTATTAGTGTTAGGCAGAGGTCAGTATTAGGAAGGCAATGATTTCCAAAAGTAGATAGATACTGTTCATAGCAAAGACCTACAGGAAATGGTGTTTGTGCAAAGGGACAAGAACAAATCCAGTTCTTCCACTCCATTAAAGGAGAACTGGTACCTGTTCATACTTTGCAACTTACAGAAAAGATGGATCTAAAGATTAAAATGGCCAGGAATTGGTGGCTCACACCTAATCCTAGCTGCTCATGAGACTGAGAGCTAAGTTCGAAGCTATCTCAGGCAGGAAAGTCCATGGGACACTAATCTCCAATTAAACACACACAAAAAAAGCCAGAAGTAGAGCTGTGGCTCAAGTGGTAGAATACTAGCCTGGAGCACAAAAGCTCAGGAATAGCACGCAGGCCTTGATTTCAAGGCTCAAGACTGATACCTACACCCACACACACACACATGAAATCAATTACTCAATTATAAAGAAGAATGGATTCCTATGAAATGGAAGGGCATCATGTTAAGTGAAATAAACCAGGCTCTGAAAGAAAGACATGTGTTGTATGTTTTCTTTCATTTTTATATAGATACAAAAAGGCAATAATGAATGAGTTAAAATAGAAGGATTATTAAGGATGAAAAAGGGGCATAGTGGAGGAACGAAAGGGGAGGTAGGGAGCAGGTAGATGGAAGACCTAATCAAACATGCTGGATGCATGCGGAAGGACCACAGTGAATCCCACTAATCTATACAATTAATGTGTGAATAATTATAGTTTAAAAGATAAACATAAAACCCAAAATGCTGAGAGAGTTCAAACTAACCCAACACAAAACATTGTTAAGTGTATGTGTTAAGTCTATGTATCCCACTCAATGGGATACTATGTGACTGCTAGAAATAACTATGCACACAGTTCATAATGATATATCTTTCTTCCTTTTTTTTTTTTTTTTTGCCAGTCTTGGGCCTTGAACTCTGGGCCTGGTCGTTGTCCCTAAGCTCCTTTTGCTCAAAGACTAGCACTCTACCACTTGAGCCACAGCGCCACCTCCAGCCTTTTCTGTGATTAATTGGAGATAAGAATCTCGTGGACTTTCCTACCTGGGCTGGCTTCGAACTGCGATCCTTAGATCTCAGCCTCCTGAGTAGCTAGGATTATAGACATGAGCCACCCACCCGCACCTCGCTGTGTTTGCTCTTGTTTCTATAATGAGCAAGCGTGTTTGACTCTGATAACTGTGAAAAGTCATAAGGTATACTTAAGTAGAAAGACATTTATGATTAATTTCTCTCCCTCAAACTCAGCCTGTGTTAGTTTCTTTTTATTATTGCTACTATTATTATCCTTAAGAAGTTGCACAAAGGGGTCTCAATTCAACATGTCAGTTCATGAGTACAATGTATCTTGATCAATGTCACCACTTCCAGCATTCCTCCCCAATCTCTCTTAACCCCGCTAATGTTTCAGTGATTCATGATTATCACCAAATTAAATCTAAATCCCACACGTTTTTCTTTTACATATTCCCAGTCCAAGAAACCTTTCAGGATCTCCTTGCAAATTATTGGAGGTTATGTATACATTAAGTAGTTACTAAAAATGTGGAGAGAGAGAGAGAGAGAGTGTGTGTGTGTGTGTGTGTGTGTGTGTGTGTGTGTGTGTGTGTGTGTGTGTGTTCTCTAGGCCTGGGCACTCTCCCTGAGCTTTGTTGCTCAAAGCTAACATTCTACCGCTCAGATGGATCTCCTCCAAAGGCAATTAAGAGATCCAGGTTGCTTCAATTTTGCAGCTTAGCCATCTTGAGATTTGCTTCCTGCTTCACAAAGGTAAGAAAGAGGATAATGGAAACTAACAGCTGCTCTTGTGTACTCAAGCAAGAAATGACATATCACTTCCGTTCGTACTTTGATAGTAACTCCCACATGTGGTACCAATTCAACAACAAAGGCATCTGGGAAATATAAGAGAGCAGATAGGTATTTGTGAGTACAGTTGGGAAATGGAGGGAGATACTGGGGTTTGTATGCAGGGCCTGGACACTGTCCCTGAGCTTTTTCCACTCAAGACTAGGGCTCTACCACTTGAGCCGCAACTCCACTTCTGGATTTTTGGTGGTTTATTGGAGAGAAGAGTCTCACAGCCTTGCCTGCCTAGGTTGTCTTCAAACCATGGTCCTCAGAACTCAGCTTTTTGAGTAGCTAGAATTACAGGTGTGAGACACTTGGCCTATTATCTCAACTTTGCTAATGTGGAGCTAGAATAACAAAAAATGAACTGATTTCTCCAGATTCCCAGCTATTGCTCTTAGTAGACAAAGCTACCAACTAGCCCAGGGAAAGTGAAGTTCTCCTTCTGCTAAAAGTACAAACAAATCTGTTAATCATGATGAGACTAATTTCTCCCCCACAGTTCGATGTTTGTTTATTTATTTTCAGTCATGGGTCAGAGCCTGGGTACTATCCCTAAGCATTTTTGCTCAAGGCTAGCACTCTACCACTTCTGCTTTTCTGATGGTTAATTAATTGGAGATAATCTCACAGACATCCCAGCTCAGACTGGCTTCAAACCTGTGATCCTCAGATTTCAGCTCCTGAATAGCTAGGATTACAGGAATGAGCCACCAGTGCCTGGCTTTCATATTGAAATTTAATTGCCATTTTAACACTATTGAAAAGGGTGATATTTATGTTCTTGATACATTGTATATATGTCTACCTGACCTAGAGAAGGGAAAGAAAAACAGGGCGTAAGATATCACAAGAAATGTACACACTGCCCTACTATGTAACTGTACCCTTTTTGCACAACACCTTGTCAAAAAATTTGTGTTCAATTAATAAATAAATTAAATAAATAAAAAGAAAAGGGTGATACTTAAGAGTGATTTAGGGCCTGAGGGCTCATGAATGGATTAATGGCATTACTATTAGTGGTTTTCCCCATCTCATACTCTCACTTTGGCTTTCTCTCTCTCCTTTGTCCTCCCACTCTGAGAGGTCATCTGCCATATTATGAGCCAATGACAAGGCCCTTGCTAGATGTCAGCACCATGATCTTGGATTGCAAGCCAATTAGTTACCCAGTGTTTGTTTAAAGTCACCCATAATTTTACCACACAGGTCCCACTATTTCAAATACATTGATTAATATGACTTAATTATGTTTCCTTGTTCCACAAATTCTTCTTAACTCTGTTTTATTGTGCAAGGTCCAAGTTCTTTCCAAATAGAATGTATCATCTAAATTCTTGTAGGTACACAAGACCCAGCCCCCACTACACTAAAGCCCAGCTCTTTTGTATCTTCATATATATTGGAGCATTTACTTCAGATAAACTCCCAGAAGAGGAATTAATAGGTCATGAGCTGAGTTTCCCAATCCACCCTCCAGGAAACAAATCCCACCCCTATCAGAAGAGTTCCATTGTGATATATTCTCACTCTTCAATGAAATACTTAAGATGAACTGGGGCACCAGTGACTCACACCTGTAATCCTAACTACACAGAGAGCTGAGATCTGAGGTTCACAGTTCAAATACAGCCTGGGCAGGAAAGTTCATGAGACTCTTATCTCCAATAAAGTACTCAGAAAAAGTCAGAAATGGAACTGTGACTCAAGTGGTAGAGCACTAGCCTTGATCACAAAGAGGCTCAGGGATAGTACACAGGCTCTGAGTTCAAGCCCCGGGACTGGCAAAAAGAAAAGAAGAAAGGAAGGAAAGAAAGAAAGAAAGAAAGAAAGAAAGAAAGAAAGAAAGAAAGAAAGAAAGAAAGAAAGAAAGAAAGAAAGAGAGAGAGAGAGAGAAAGAGAGAGAGAAAGAAAGAAAGAAAGAAATGAAGGAAGGAAGGAAAAAAGGAAGGAAGGGAGGGAGGGAGGAAGGGAGGAAGGGAGGGAGAAAGAAAGAAAGAAAGAAAGAAAGAAAGAAAGAAAGAAAGAAAGAAAGAAAGAGAAAGAAAGGAAGGAAGGAAGGAAGGAAAGAAAAGGAGGAAGAGGAGGTGAAGGGAGGGAGAAAGGGATGGAGAGAGGGAGGGAGGAAGGAAGACTGATGATGATGGTGATAGTGATGATATAATTTTTCATACCACTGATGACAGAGGATTCATGGGTGGGCTAACTTCTGGAAGAAAAGATGTTCTTTGTCATCTTTATATCTGAAATGATGTCCCCATCTACATATGTGCAATACTAAGTAATATATAAATTCATAAACTCATCTACTTCAACACTACTATTGTTGTCTGGGGATGTGGCTTAGTAGTAGAGTGCTTGCTTAGCATTCATGAAGCCCTAGGTTCCATTCCTCAGCACCACATAAAAAGAAAAAGCTGGAAGTGGCGCCATGGCTCAAGTGGTAGCATGCTAGCCTTGAGCAAAACAAGCTCAGGGACAGTGCCCAGGCCCTGAGTTCAAGCCCCAAACTGGGGAAAAAAAACCCTATGTATTGTTGTTGTGCCAGTTTGAACTCAGGGCTCCAGGCTCTTGGCTAGGCTTTTACACTTGCAGCTGGTGTTCTATCACTTGAGTCATACTGCTAATCCAGCTTTTTGCCTGTTAATTGGAGGTGAGATTTAAGAATCACAGGTATGACATGCTGGTGCTGAGCCAAAATTACACCTGACTACGTATTTTGTACATAAGCTCTAAAGATTTACCAAGCTGAAGAATATTCCCTAAAGGGCAATTACATCCACTGTGGCATTTCTCAGTTTGTATGGTGCCTTCGCTTCCATTTTTCATTGGACTTATACAAAAGCCAAGTGAGTAGTACTTTTGCCTGTTTTACAGGTGAAGAAATAATAGGCCCAGAGGGGAGGGATTTGCCCAACAGTCCAGGAACCAGGCCCAAGAATCCCATAATTCACTTAATCATCAGAAGAAGAACCACATAGCCAAGTATTCTGAATTCTAAGCTAAGGAACAATAAAATGGAGTTCTTTCTTTTAATTTAATTTATTTTTATTGTTACAAATGTTAGGTACAGGGGGTTCACTTACATAAGTAAGGTAAAGAGTACATTTCTTTTTGACAATGATACCCCTTCCCTTGCTCTCCCTCAATTTTACCAGTCCATCCCTTCCCATAAGTTGTATAGTTCAATTCCCACAGATGTGTAGTGAGTACTATTGCAGCATTTGTTCATCAGGTTGATTTTCTTTTTCTTGTTCCCTTAAAATTGAGTTATTTTCTTTGCCAGTCCTAGGGCTTGAACTCAGGGCCAGGCACTGTCCTGAGCTTCTTTTACTCAAGGCTAGCACTCTACCACTTGAGCTACAGTTCCGGCTTTTTCTGTGTATATGGTACTGAGGAATTGAACCCAGGGCTTCATACATGCTAGGCAAGCACTCTACCACTAAGCCACATTCCCAGCCCAAAATGGAGTTCTTTTAACATAGCTTTTGCTAAACCTGCTGTGGTGGTGCATGCCTATAATCCTGACATTCAGGAAGTTGAGGCAGAAGATCAAGAGTTGGAAGCCAGCCTTGTCTACCTAGGGAGACTCTGTCTGAAACAAACATTTTTTAAAGAAGGACTCTTTCTGGGTGCTAGTGGCTCATGCTTGCATCCCTAGCTACTCAGGAGGCTAAAATCTGAAGAATGTGGTTCAAAGCCAGCCACAGTAGGAAAATTCATGAGGCTCTTATCTCCAATTAACCACCAAAAAAGCTGTGGCTCAAGATGTAGAGTGCCAGCTTTGAGAAAAAAAGCTAAGGAACAATGCCTAGGCTCTGAGTTTAAGTCTCAGTTACCATCACTAAATTAATTAATTAACAAATAGGGCTCTTGCTCAGTTTATGATGTCATTCAGATCTCATGATGGCCCTGTGTGAGTGCTACCTTGTGCTTTGGCTGCTTGATGAACGTTAGGAAGTCCATTTCTTAGAAACTCCTCCCTTGTAAGATTTGAAGTTAGAGTTGGCCAAAAGATAAAAAAAAAAAAAAAAAAAAAGAACTGGGAGGCGGAAGGCAAGCAGCAGTCGCTGCCCTTGGCAGGTTTCCCATCAGATTGAATGACTGACAGAAACAGAGGTGCCCTGCAGCTCCTAGCTTATCCAGCGCTCCCGGGCTCCGCTCCCAGCTCACATTTCCTACAGCTGGCTCAGCTCCCCAGCAGCTGCCTCTGGCCCACCACCAGAAGCTTGGCTGCAATTCCAAGTCGACAGGAGCCACACAGAGGCCACCGCTTCCCATAAACCTCTCCACCAACTGCCCCCCGCCCCCCCCCCCCCTTCATGGTGGCTGGACATGCTTGACTTCTGGAATTTTCCTGCAAACTCTGATTTGTCCAACGGCACC
>NC_063188.1:85547115-85580868 GCF_023159225.1 Perognathus longimembris pacificus | reverse complement strand
CTCACTTCCGGCAGAGGCTAGTGACTGATCCCTTGGCCTCCCCCTTCCAGACAGGCCCTTCCTGAACTCTTTCCACGTCTGAGACAGGCTGTTCCTCGAGGGTCAATGTGTTTTTTGCTTTCCTGTGTAAATGTAAAATATGTTAGGAAAAAAAAAGTTTGAGATGATATGGCAGAACAGAATCCCATCTGATATTTAAAATCAGTAAATCCTCTGTGTTTGATTTATAGACAGTAGAAAATGAGGAAAGGGGATTATCTAATGAACAAGGAAAATATGAATAATGTATGCCTTCTATAAAGACTAAATTGGAACTGAGAACTGTTGGCTCAGTCCTGTAATCCTAGCTACTCAGGAGGCTGAAATCTGAGGATCGTAGTTTGAAACCAGTCCAGGGAAGTTTGTCTCTAATTAACCAGCAACAAGGCCAGAAGTGGAAATATGGCTCAAGTGGTGAACGGCTAGCCTAGGACAAACAGCTACGGGACATCACAATGCCCATCAGTTCAAATCCTAGTCCTAGTGCGCGTGCATATGCTAGCGCACACACACACATAGTTATATGGGGAAAAGAAATTAGAAAGGAATACATGACAAACTCTAAGTTTCTTTTATTTTGCTTTTATAAGATAAAAAGATAGAAAAGAAGAACTCAGGGTCTGGACACTGTCCCTGAGCTCTTTTTGCTCAAGGTTAGAGCTCTACCACTTTGAGTCACAGTGCCACTTCCCATTTTTGAATGGTTAGTTGGAGAAAACATTCTTACTGGGACTTTTCTGCCCTGGCTAGCTGCGAACTGCTGTCCTCAGATCTCAGCCTCCTGAGTAGCTAGGATTACAGGCATGAGCCACCGGCACCTGGCTGTGGCCCCATTTTTGTAGTCTGGAAATTTTTTACTGACTTTTACCATGAACTCCTTAGCAAAAAAAAAAAAAAATAATCAGTCAAGGCTATATCTTCTAAATAACTATTCTTTATGAATTGAAAGAGAATGAAGTGTTTCTTACCTAGGAAATCCAGTTCTTTAAACAGAAAGTATGAAATTACATGAGAACAGGAGCAAGGATTGGTAAACATTATAATCCAACAGGATAATATCTACCCGGATACTGTTGAAGTATATAGTCTCAGCTTTAATGTTAAATAAATATATCCAAGGTCTTTCACTTTTTCCTCACAGTAGTACTCTGTCTTTGCGGCAGAGAAAGGAAGGTTTTAAAACAGTTTCCCATAGAAAAGACATGTGACATTTAACATTTCTTTTTAAATTTTTGTGCCTTTACAGAGGCTTGAACTCAGGGCCCAGGCCCAGACACTGTTTGGGGTTTTTTTTGTTGTTCTTCTCAAGGCTAGCACTCTACCACTTGAGTCACAACTTTACTTCTGGCTTTTTGGTGATTAATTAGAGATAAGAGTCTCATGGACTTTTCTGCCCAGAGTAGCTTCAAACTGCGATTCTCAGGTCCTAGCCTCTTGAGTAGCTAGGATTACAGATATGAGCCACCAGCACCCGGCCATTTAACATTTCTCATAGGAACTTGTGAACGTTCTGTGGCATTGCTCTTTCAAAATCAAATTGCTTATCTATCTCTACCATCCCCCCACAGTGAACATTTTCACCCAGTGTCATTAAAACATGCCTGTTTCAGGTGGCTGGTCACTTTATCAAGTAAAAGGTGACTGACTTTGCCAATTTCCTTTCCCTACACCAAATTAATAAGCTAGGCTCACAGAGCAGTAAAATTTTATTTCCATGAAGAAAAGATAATTTACTTTCTTCTTGGCTGTTTTTTGTGTATGTGTGCCAGTCCTGGGGCTTGAACTCTAGGGCCTGGGCACTGTTTCTGAGTTTTGTGCTCAAGTCTGGCACTCTACCACTTAAACCATTGCTCTACTTCTGACTTTTGGTCAATTTTATTTGGAGAGAACCATCTCATAGACTTTCCTGACCAGGCTGGCTTCTAATCACGATCCTCATATCTCAGCTTCCTAAGTAGCTAGCTTTGCAGTCATGAGCCACCAGTGCCTGCCGCTACCATTTATATCTTCTGAGTTTCTGGATCATTCCAGCTCTCTCTACCTAACCATAATCACCAACAGTGAGGGTTTATAAGGACTACTATGTAGGCAATTTTAGCCTGCTACCTTCTTTTTAAAGTCTATTTTTACCAATATCTGGAGCCCAGTTTCTGTTGTCTTGAAAATGCTGACCTTAACGAGAACAAACAGTTTTATTTTTAGGAAGAGAATAGCTGTGGGTTAACAGGCCCGCAGGAGGACAGCAACAGGCTGGAATGAAAGGCAATTATGTATAGAGGAAGGGGCCACCCCTGGGTACCAATTAAAGAAAGTGGTTGAGAGTAGCTCTTACGTCTGTTTTGTTCAGTACAAATCAACTAATTCAAGAAACGGTTCCTAGCAGGCAAGCTGGAACTGTTAAATGGAACTGAAGTGAAAGAAAGATGGATGACTAAGTGGAAGTAGCCTGAGCTGGGACTCACAGGTCTCACATATGTATAAAACTTCTGAGGTTATTCAAGCCAAATTCTGAAGCCATGAACACAGATGACTTGATTTACTTACAGGGAAGTAAAAGACTGTTCCTTCATTATGGGACTTGTTTGAGGTAAGACTGGCCTACATAGTGAGGTACTCTGTCTCAAATAGAAGCAGAGGAGGAGGAAGAAGAGGAAGAGGAAGACAAAGAGAAGTGTGCTGGCCAGCTTTCCATCACTGTGATAAAACACCTTAGTCAGTTTCAAAAGAGGAAAACTTTTTTTTGTAGGTCATGGGGCTTGAACTCAGAGTCTGGGCTCTGTAACTTTGAGCCACAGTGTCACTTCTCGTTTTCTGATTGCTGATTGGAGATAAGAGTCTCATGGACTTTCTTGCCCAGGCTGTCTGTGAGAGGAAAATTTTTTTATTTTGGCTCAGAATTTCAGAGATTTCAGGGCATGATCACTTGTTCCTGTTGCTTTGAGTCTGTGGTGGCACAGTGCATCATGGCAGGAGCAAGTAGTGGAGAAGGTTTATTCACAGAGAGAGAGAGAGAGAGAGAGAGAGAGAGAGAGAGAGAGAGAGAGAGAACCTTATCCCTATGTCACCTTCAAAGGCACACCCCTAATGATCTAACTTCCTCCCATTAAGCCCCACCTATTAAAGGTCTTACCACATTCAATAACATCACAGGTTGGGGACCAAATCTTAAATACCAATCAATCAAATCCAAACTATAGCAAAGAGGACATTGTTTTAGAAAGGTCAGAACCAGAGGAGCTATTTATTAATGCAAATAGGAAGTAAGTTAACCAAGACAATCTAGAAGTTGATGGGATTTAATTGAGAAGCGGCTGTAGATACACTGATCTTCCTTGGAGACAGCTGAATGTGTAATTCAGAGAAGCTGCCAAAAGTTTAATTCTGGCCTGGAACTAGTGAAAGAGGTGAAATGTCTCCACTCACCAGTTCTAACAGTTAAGTCAGAAAGCCTGAGGGAGAAACAGATCAGAAATGTAAAAGTCGGATATGTACATTACAATGTACCAAATTGTATTTGAGGATGAAGCAAACTTACTATCATTCACACACCAAAGAGATAGAGATTCTAGATCATACTTCCTCACCTTTCAGTTTGACAAATATGTTAATGACCAAAACAGAGCACCAGGAATCCTGAATAAAATCATGAGGTTGCAGGACACCAGTGGCTCACTCCTATAATCCTAGCTACTCAGGAGGCTGATCTAAGGATCACGGTTCAAAACCATCCTGGGCAGGAAAATCTGTGAGACACTTACCTCCAGTTAAATCACAGAAAACATTTGGAAGTGGCACTGTAGCCCAAGTGGTAGAGTGCTAACCTTGAGCAAAAGAAGCTCAGGGATAGTGCCTAGGCCCCAAGTTCAAGCCCCAAGAATAGTCCTTCAGTTCCTTAGGCCCTGTGTCACCACCATAAGTAGAACATTCTTATGTTCTTTGTAATAGCTAGGCACTATTATTGAGTACCATATTGAACACCAGTATTGTGTTTTGAAATTATGCTCCAAGTTTCTAAATAGGAAGGGAAGCCTAACTAACATTAATAACCCCAAGTGAGAGGTGATTTTCCTATACCACTTGAGGCACACCTTTTTATTTCAGTTATATAGTCTAACATTCATGCCTAGTATATCCTGGACTACAATCCTCTGAATTTCTTCCTCTGGAGTAGTTGGGATTACAGCCATGAGCCACCACACCCAACTCTTGTAGTCATTTTTCGCCCATGAAGGTAAAGTTAATGGACTGTAGTAATCAGTCCTTTGTCCTCATACCATGCTTTCTTGCAGACAAAGTTGCTCTAGCTGATATTGCTTTGGACTGGTTCCTAAAGTCCTTTTTTAGTTAATATCTGTCAGTTGTGGAGCTTGAACTCAGGGCCTGGGTGCTATCCCTGACTCTCTTTTGCTCAAGGCTAGCACTCTACCACTTTGAGCCACAGCACCACTTCTGGTTTTCTGGTGGCTTTTGGAGATAAGAGTCTCTCAGACCTTCCAGTCCAGGCTGGCTTTGAACTGTGATCCTCCAATCTCAGCCTCTTGAGTAACTAGAGTTACCAGTCCGGGCTTCCTAAAGTCTTTGTCTTACTAAAGCTGCCTAGAGAAGACCTATGTTCTTCTGTTACAGGACACCATTTTCTCTAAAGGGAGAAATGGCAGGAAACCAGAACCTTCACTTCTGTCTGATTTCCAGCTAGGGCTCACCTTTGGCTAAGCCTGGGGAAGGAACATCTGTGAAACTTATTTTCACTAAACTCATCCCCCAAAAGCCCAAAGTGGTGCGTGGCTCAAGTGGTAGAGAACTAGGCTTGAGCAAACAAAGCTCAGGGGCAGCATCTAGGCCCTGAGTTCAAGCCCCAGGACTGGCACCGAGAGAGAGAGAGAGAGAGAGAGAGAGAGAGAGAGAGAGAGAGAGAGAGAGAGAGAGAAAGAGACAGAGAGAGAGAGTCTGAATGGGCAAATGTATAGGGGGTAACAGAGGTTGTCTAGCATCACCTGAGTGACTAGAATTTTCTTCACCAAATGAACCTTCTGTGCTATTTCATCTTGCTGTTGAAGGCTTCACAAGCCTTGTAGATTTTATATGTATGGGGGGGGGGTGAAGAAGGTGACCAAGAGAGGCTAAAAGATCTAGCCACAGTCATTCAGTTCATAGGTAGGGAAGGGGAGCATGATCTGATCCAAGTTCACTGAGACCAGAAAAGTCACCCTGACACTCTGTAGAGCCTCTGCAACTGGACAAGCTGTCCCCAGGCCTCAGGCAAACACTTTTGCTAGTTTCATCATTTGTGTGTGTGCTGGTCCTGGGGCTTAACCTCAGGGCCTGAACATTGTCCCTATGCTTTTTTTTTCTCAAGGCAAGCACTATACCACTTGAGCTCTGCTTCTTGCTTTTTTTGGTAGTTAGAGTTAAGAGTCTCCCTGACTTTCCTGCCAGGGCTTGCTTTAAGCTGGCTTCTAACTAGGAACCTCAGATCTCAGCCTCCTGAGCAGCTAGAACTACAGGTGTGAGCCACCAATGCCTGGCTTGTGAATATCTTTTGAAAGGCAGAACTGAGCTATTTAGAAGCCATCAATGTCTTTTTGTTTCTTTTCTGTGTTTTTAAAAAAAAATTTTGGTTTTTGTTTCCAGTCTTGGGTTTTGGACTTAAGGCTTGAGCACTGTCTCTGAGCTCTCTTTTGCTACCAGAAGCCATCAATGTCACAAAGTCACTTGCAGATAATTCTGCAGACCCAGGGCTTATCCTTGAGGCAGCCTAACAAGAAAGAGCTACTCTGCTCAGTAATGGTTCTACCTAGGAACAGGAGCATTCTGGGTAACAAATGGCTTTCTTGCTTATGCAGGTTCTATTTCCTCTCCTAAGTTCACTTTCAAATATTAACTTTTACTTAGCAACTAATGAAAAAGAAAGCTCTGCTTGCCAAGTCAGAATGATTTTTCTCACACCTCAAAGGAAGAACACATGCTCACAACTGTTAGCACAGTCCTGGGAAATGTAGTTTCCATGCATCTTATTATTTAAGTACCAGTGTACCTATGACAAATTTGAACTCCAGGCCTTGTGTTTGTTAAGTAGGTTCTCTAATAGTGAACCACCACCACCACCCCCAGCCTGGTAAGTTTCCCTTTTGTATCAGATAATTCAAGGCTCAGAGAGTTTGAGTTACTTTTTTCAAGATGACATTATTTTTTAATTAAATTTTATTGACAAGGTGATGTACAGAGCGGATACATTTACATAATAAGGTAGTGAGTACATTTCTTGTCATATTTGTTACACCCTCCCTCATTTTTCTTTCCCTTCCCTAGTTCAGGTAAGCATATATACAATATCCAGTGTACCAAAATTATATACAGTATCCACATGGGGTATGCCAAAGGAAATTCATCTAGGACATTAAATGTAACGACAGCAATAAAGTCCTCCTATGTCCTTCTCTTGAAGTTCTTTTTGCTTATCCTCATCTTATATAATCATATGTACATAGCTGTTGAGCTATTGTGATCTTCTGATAGATCTATCCTAGACCTTTTTATGTTTGCTTAGTAGTTGTTTGGTTTTAGATACATAATGTAAAGTCGCTGACCCAACATGTGGAAATACCATTTGAAAAGAAGTTTGTTATTTTGCAGACCTGGTCTCTACTGTTCTCCTCCCCACCCCCCCAACAGTCATATATCAAGGAAACCATGCCCCTTTGTTTTCTGTGTTCTAGGCTTGTCTAGCTCAACATTATTTGTTCACGATCTGACCATTTCCCTGCAAATACCATTATTTTATAATTTCTAATCGCTATGTAGTATTCCATTGTGTACAAGTACCACATTTTTTTGGATCCATTCATCTATAGTGGGGCATCTGGGTTGTTTCCATATTTTGGCTATTGTGAATTGTGCAGCAGTAAACATGGATGTGTAGATGTCTTTATGGTATTCAAGATTACATTATTTACTGGAGAAACTGATTTTCCATGTCAGGGCCCTCAGATCTCAGCATCGATTCAAAAGCCTATTTGAAGTGACTCTGGAGCCGAGGCAGGGTGACACATGCCTTCCTGTAGTCCCAACTACTAGGAGAGGCTGAGGTAGAAGGATCCCTTGAATCTGGGAATCCGAACCAACTTAGATAACTAAAACATGAACTAACTAATACACTCCTATTTCAGAAATTCAGAAAGTGGGCGTCAATAAAGGGCAGTCTACTTGGAAAAGAAACAATAGTGAATGTGGTGGGAACACCAGGGCTTTTTTTTAAGAGGAGTCAGGAGTGAAAATAAAAAAGAAATAAATTAAATATTTGCCGGTACTAGAGCTTGAACTCAAAGCCTTGGGCACTCAGCTTTTCCTTCATGTCTAGTACTCTACCATTTGAGACAAGCCTCCACTTCCAGGTTTTTTGTTGGTTATTTGGAGATTAGTCTCTCATATTTGTCACCTCTAAATTGTGATTCTCACACCTCAGCTTCCTGTATAACTAGTATTATTGGTATGAGCCACTTAGAACTGGGCTACTTTTTAAAAAAAATTCCTATGAATGAGTTGTACCAGGGGATTCAATTAGACATGTGCATACATTCAATTAGACATATGCAAATGTAACTTGATCAGACTCACCCCCTCTATTATTCTCACATTCTATCATTCTATCGCTCCCTCTGTTATTCTGCCCCTATCATCTGTCCCCCTTCTTACATGAATCCCAACAAGTCTCATTGATCCATTTTCATACATGCACATGCAGTAGTCTGACCATATTTACCCACTGTGTTCGCCTTCCTCCTCCCATTAGTGCTCCAGGTTGTAATGAAAACATATTGAAATGGAACCACAAAATAGAGCAAGACACCTTTGCAAAGGAGACGTGACAAACAGTGTGTTTGCTTGAATTGCAGAGTCTGCACTTCCCTACTCTGAACTTTTATCAGTTTCCAAGCAAAGATAGAGAACTTTCCAAACAAAGTCACTGTGCACCCCTCACCAGCTTCAACAGGTTTCTCCATTTGTCAGCACTTCTATCACTTTTGCAAACCCAGGAGAAAATATGAACCCCACGGCCCTACCCCTACCAAGACAATAATCAGACTCACCATTGAACGTATCTTTTCAAGGGAGCTCTGGACTTCTTGGGGGTGTATTCATGAGTCTCCCAGGACATGTGGATCCCAGGCTTTCTTGCAGTAAGGATAACAAAAGTTGACCTACACCATTTGGGTGAATCTCTTTAGTATTTGACAGGTGGAGGTTGGGAATATGGCCTAGTGGTAAAGTGCTTGCCTCACATAGAAGACAGGTGGATTCTCATGTCTTCTTTATTCAGTCTGTTCTGATATGTTGCTTTGATTGAACTTTATGCTAATATACAGTTAGAAAGGGGAAGGGAATTTTATCTATTGATTGATTGATTAATTGATTGATTTGATTGATTGCAGTGCTAGAGATGGAATTCAGGGCCTTGCACATACAAAATACATACTTTATTACTGAGCCACACCCTCAGCCCAGGAGGAACATCTGAATAATCTCTACAGACAGGTAGGGATATTCCTATTAGAACAAGTGTGGTTTCTCAAAGGTCATTTGCAATGTGGAATTCACAGCAATACCCATTTTCCTATATGTGTCAGTCCTGGGGCTTGAGCTCAGGGCCAGGGCACTGTCCCTAAGCTTTATTTCCCTCAAGGATAGTGCTTTACCACTTGACTCATAGTTCCACTTCTGGATTTTTGGTAGTTAATTGGAGATAAGTGTCTTTCAGACTTTCCTGTCAGGCTAACTTCAACCATGATTCTCAGATCTCAGCCTCCTGAATAGCTAGGATTACAGACATGAGCTCCTGAAGACCAGCTAGTGACATACTTTTATATTGTATTTCATTCAAACCTACCTAGACTTTGAACAGATCTTTCACCCATTTACAATATTACAACCTCATGTATTACTCTGTTCAAAAAAATTGGTTCACTGAGTTATGTAGGTATACAAATGTGGACACATTTCATTACACATTATCATTTAAAACCCACCAATCTCATCAGAAAAATCTTTAAATACTGAGAGATTCTAAACTCATAGTAGTGGGCACAAGTGTTCCAAAATTTTAAGTTTTGCTTGAAAACTTGAATTTTACCATTGGCAACAAATACTGTCAAATTATTTGCCTTGAAGTGACAGGTCCTCCTCGTTATTTTCAAGAAAATGTTTGCCAAATATCAATATTTGAATAACCACAGTTGCCTGTCAGTGGTTCTTTCAAGTAAAAATCATGTTCCACAAACAAAGGGGCTAGCTCAGCTCTCTATTAAGACAAATGAGCCTTTGCTCTTTCTCTAAAGAGCCCTCATAGCTCCTGATAAGCTAAGTGCCATATGCCTCTCCTATTTTATCACATTTAAAAGATGTGTACTCAAGAGTTGAGCCTTAACAACCCAATTAATAAATGGGCTAAAGACTTAAAGAGAAACTTTTCAGAAGAAGAAGTAAGAATGGCCAAAAGACACATGAAGAAACGTTCAACATCTCTGGCCAAAAAAGAAATGTAAATCAAAACAACATTGGGATTCTACCTCAATCCAATTAGAATGGCCACTATCAAGAAAACTAACAATAATAGATGCTGGCAAGGATATGGCCAAAAAGGAACGCTGTTACAGTTAGTGGGAATATAAACATGTTCAACCACTCTGGAAAGCAGTATGGAGCCTCCTCTAAAGACTAAACATACAGTTCCTCTATGACCCAGCAATTCCACTCCTGGGAATTTATCCAATAGAACACAAACAAAGCCACACTGAAGCTACTGGCACAAGCATATTCATTGCAGCATTTGCTTACCACAGCCAAGATATGGAATCAACCCAGATGCCCCTTCGTAGATAAATGGATCAAGAGAATGTGGTATATATACAGAATGGAATTTTATGCTTCCACCAGAAAGGATGGCATTGCCCAATTTGTAAGGAAATGGAAAGACTTGGGAAAATTATATTAATCAAAGTAAGCCAGACACAAAGAAACATAGGTTGCATGGTTTCCCACATGTGTGGTAAACTAGAATGTGCCTATAAAACAAGTAAATACATTGAATGGTAAAAGAAAAAAATACACTGGGACATGATAAATTATACAGGACTCTAGACATTCACACAGTGAGACCAAAGAAGGATATTCTGAGGAGAGGATCACAAAGGCTCAGTAGCTATGTGCATCTGACTGTATAAAATAATATTTATCAAAATGAACTCCAAAAAATGGAAATGAGAGTTTTTTTCTTTGTTGCTGTTTTTGTTTTCTTTCTGTCTTGTTTGTTCATTTATGTGTCTTTGGGAGGGTAAGGGGAACAAAGAAATGGTGGGACAAGGGGTTGACAAATGCAGCAGTAGTACTCACTAGACACTGCTGAAAATGAGCTGTATAACTTGTGGGGAAATGGGGTTGGGAGGGAAAAACTGGGAGAAAACAAAAGAAGAACTGATACTGTTCAAAAAGAAATGTACACATTATCTGACTCTTGTAACTGTAACCCCCTGTATATACCCTTTACAATAACAATATACATATAAAGAATTGACACTTAATAAAATTAATAATCTTTACTGCTTCAATAGGATGTTCTTAGGTGAAACTAGCATTTTTTTACTACACATGTGTTAGTTAAGACTGGCTCACGCCTGTAATCCTAGCTACTCAGGAGGATGAGATCTGAGGATGGTGGTTCAAAGCCAGCCTGGGCAGAAAAGTCCATGAGACTTTTATTATTAACCACCAGAAAACCAGAAGTAACCCTGTGGCTCAAGTGGTAGAGCACTAGCTTTGAGCTGAAGAGCTCAGGATCAGCACCTAGGCCTATAGTTCAAGCCCCACAGCCAAAAAAAAAAAGACTACAGTGTCAGAGCCCAAAACAACGTGCCTATCTGTAGTCCCAGCACTTGGGAAGCTGAGGTCGGAGGATACTTTGAACCTAGTAAATTGGAGGCCAGCCTGGGCCATATGTGATACCTTGTCTCAAAAACAAAAGTATTTGTAGTGGCTTAAAGGTACTACTATTTCAGAAATTTAGAAGATAAAGGCCAAGAGAGAACAATTCATCTGAAAAAGGAACTATGTAACCCCTGAAAAGAATCCAGAAAGCCAATCATTTCAGAACTAATATTCTAATTCTGTTCTTCCTTCTTTATTCTAAAACTAGAATACTCAGAGATCCTCTTACCTGTCCTCTCTCCCCCATGTAGTTGACATTACAGTTTGCACCACCATGCCAGTTTTTTTGGTTCAGATTGATGGTCCCACTAAATTTTTATTCTCTAGTCTTGAACTGCAATCTTCTGTATCACTGCCTTCTGAGCAGCTCGAATTACAAGAGTGAGCACCCTGCCCAGCCTGTTCTCAAGGGATGTTTGGAGCAGTACCTTCTAGACAGATGTTCTATCATTTGAGCCATACCTCCTGGTCTGTTTGATTTAATCATTTTTCAGGTAAAATCTCGAGTTTCTTCCCAGTGCTGGCCTTGGACCTTCATCCTCCTACCTATATCCCCACATAGCTGGACTAACAGGGCTTACTGAATGCAATGAGGTTTTGCTGGATCTGGGATTTGAGATTATAGCCATGAGCTACTAAACTTAACCTATTTTCCAGCTTTTTTTAAAGGAAGTTCTCTAATACCTCCCAAAGTTGATCAGTGAGAATTTATTGGTGAATTTCATTTTGCCCTTATGGATTTTATTGCATGATGTTTCAATACATTGAAGTTATTGTTTTTTAATCTTTTTTTGTGCCAGTCCTGGGGCTTGAACTCAGGGTCTGGGCACTGACTTTGAGCTTCTTTTTTTTCCTCTCAAGATTAGCACTCTACCATTTGAGCCACAGCACCACTTTCAGCTTTTTCTGTTTATATAGTACTGAGGAATTGGACCCAGGGATTCATGCATGCTAAGCAAGCACTCTACTCCTAAACCACATCCCCATCCCCAAGTCATTGTTTTTATTAATACTTAAAAGTCCCATCATTTGCTAATGGAAGCCTTTTCCCATTGGCTGTAGACTCTCTTTGACACGATATCAATAATCTGATGCCTTCCTGAACCCCTTGTAGGATAAGATGTTTGATGACCATTCTGTATTTTTCCTGACTTGGATCTGGAGTCAACTATTTCCCTAGAAAAGTCTGGTGTCTTTCAGTAGGAAATGATGTTTGAAGACCATGACCTGAGTACAGAAATGTTATACCAGTTATTAATGTATCTGGTCTCTCAGATCTGAATTCATCCTTTTAGACTGCTCTGTAAAAATGAATCTGGGCCCTTTAATTTTTTCCCTTTGCCACTGAATCTTCCTTGAAAAGATATTTCAGGAGAAAAGGGTTTTGCTTCTTGTTTCCAGTCCATCCATGGGCTCTTGCAACCCTAGAAGATTCTCAGGGCCTAGTCCTGCCAAGTGCAGTGGCCAGAAAGACCCAATGAGGAAATATCCCAGAGGGTGGATGTCCACCATGTGCCAGGGCAAATTTCTTAGAGCATCATTCCAGGAATTTCTGAAAAATCATTTCAGAGAGCTATCTTCCAAACATTTCCAGAGTAGTTTCTATCAAGTTCTACCAACAGGGCACCAAAGCTAACTTGTCTGCCATTCAGTGAGTTCTAGAGAATGGATGTCTCTTCATTCCATGCACCATCTCAGCCCGATATTTAGAGTTCTCTTGATTTCTTACTAACCCATTCCTTGTTAGTCTATTGTTATTTACAGTTAATACTTGTTTATTTTCTTTTCCTTCAGTACTAGAGATCAAAGCTAGATCCTAGGATTAATCTATATGGATCAAGTATGCACTCTACCCCTGAGCTACTTACTGTGCAAATTACATGTGGTTTTTTTCCTCATTGATCCCAGACTGATAAAAGTACTCACAGCTACTGAGATGGTCATTTCTTTTCCTATGAATTTCAAAAATCTATTATTGTTAATTATTAATCATTATTATTATTTTTTGTCAGTCATAGGGCTTGAACTCAGAGCCTGCACTCTGTCCCTGAGCTCTTGCTCAACACTGGTGCTCTACCACTTCGAGCCACAGCTCCACTTCTGATTTTCTGGTGGTTCATTGGAGATAAGAGTCTCACAGACTTTCCTGCCCAGACTGGCTTTGAACCATGATCCTGAAATCTCAGCCTCCTGAGTAACTAGGATTATAGGTGTAAGCCAGAACCCAGATCATCCATATTATTTTAAAGAGAAACTACATAATTAATTCATTCTGGCAATACTTATTCATAGGGTCAAAGAGTTTAATTTTCTGTTTTTCTCACCAATGCTGAAAATCTTGGTTCCTAATTTCATTAACACAAAAAAAATTAATTATGAGTTTTATTTATATAGATGATATATATTTATATATAGTATATAGTATATTTATATTAGCAGAAATAAGACAATATTGCTCTCAGTTTTTTGTGTTGTGCCAGAACACAGGGCCAGCCACTGTCCCTGGACATTTTTGCTCAAGGCTAGCTGTCTACACTTGAGCCATACCTCCACTTCCAGCTATTCTTGTGGGTAATTAGAGATAAAAGTTTCTCTGACTTTCTGTGATCCTCAGATCTCAGCTTCCTGAGTAGCTAGAATTACAGGTGTGAGCCACTGGCACCCAGCTCATTTTTTCTTAATATATCCTTCGTATACATTATGTTTCAGAGAAGACTGAAACTTTTAGAGTTTTGCTCACCTGGCGAGAGACAAAAGGTATCTCAATGTAGTTCAACTTTCATTCTTCTTACTGTGAGCAAGATTGATTTCTCTGTATGTGGTGGAGGACCCATTTGTCTTTTTTCCTCTTATATTTATTTCTCATCTCTTTAGCCTATTTTTCTCAAACTATGCACTTTGGGGGTGGTCCAGGAGCCTGAAACTCAGGGCCTGAGTGCTGTCCCTAAACTACTATGCTCAAGGTTCATGCTCTACTCCTTGAGCCACAGCTCCAATTCCAGCATTGTGTGTGTGTGTGGTTAATGGGAGATAAGAGTGTCTCAGACATTCCTGCCCAGGTTGGCTTCAAACCATGATCCTCAGCTCTCAGCCTCCTGAGTAGCTTTTCATATATTTGGAATAGTAACACTTTGTGATTGAAGAAGCTGAAAAAGTTCTTTGTTGTTGTTATTGTTTGGGTGTCTATCTTTTTATTCTATCTAAGCTGTTTTGGATGCAATGGGTTATGTTAGTGCATTCCAGGTTATCTAATAGTTTTCCTTATTGCTTTTGCACTTTGAGTTCTGGCTATAAACAGGTTATCTTCTCCCAGGTTATAGGGCAGGCATCCACACTATGTACATATGGTCCTCAAATGGATAGTGTAAAGATTGCTTGTATTCTATTCAAAAGGTGGACTCACAGGTATCATTCAGACCCACTGAATGAACTTTTAATTTTTTTCTGGTCTGGGAGCTTGAACTCAGGGCCTGGGCACCATCCCTGAGCCTCCCTGTGCTCAAGGCTAGTGCTCTACCACTTGAGACAGCACCATTTCCAGTTTTGAAATGTTAACTTTAAAAGATCCCCTCAGATACTTCATTTTCTATGCAAATTTTGAAAAGGTAATTGGTGATATTGTCCAAAAAGAAATGTACTCATTACCTGACTTAAGAAACTAATCCTTTAGAATAACATCACCTTTAGAATAACATTTTTTTTAATTCAAAAGGTGCTACCAAGTGCTGCCTTAGAAAGGACCAAGCCCTGGTTTCATGCCCTGCACCAAAATTTTTTGATTCATTTTGGGGGGGGGGATATTTTAGGGGATTTTACCCCAATTATTTTCTGGAACTGGTAAGATGGTAGAATGGTTCATGATAATAAATCGTGTGTGAGTTCTTATCTCACACATGGAAAACAAGGAAGAAATGAGACCAGGCTTCCAGTGTACAGGTGCATGCCTGTAATCGCAGCATTCCATGGGCAGAGGCAGGAGAATCTCAAGTGTTTGAGCAAGCCAGGCTGCAAAGTGAGACCATGTCTCAAGAGCTGGGGATGTAAGTTAGTCATAGTGTATTTGCCAAACATGCACCAAGTCCTGATAACAACAATATAATAATACTAGGCCCTCCTCACTGAGCACAAAGTATAAATGAAGGCTGCCTAGGCAACTAATATTATTAATTATATACATGAAAATCTTCTATTTAAAATAGAACTTTACCACATGGCTTTTGCAGTGCTAGAATTACATGATTGATGTATTGAACCATCAATTTTTAGAAACATCTGTGGACAAATTAACTAGTGCTTAATAAAAAAAAAAAGGATTTGGTTATTTTCCAAATGAATAGCACTATCTCCTGCTGTTGAGCTTTTCAAGCATTTCTGTGACCATGGATGTTACAGAAGAAAAAAATAAACCTCCTTAAGGTTTGCTGCAGTACCCAACCAAATTCTGTTCCTCTCCCAGTCTGCAAAAAGGGTCACATGACCCTTGCTAAATAAATGGGTGGGGAAAAGATTCCATAGAAAGATTCTTGTCATGCCTTTGCATCTAGCACCATGTAGCTGTTTGACAGCAATTTTCATTTCTGCCAGAATGTGATATTCAATCTCCTTTGTCAATAGGGTATGTAGAACTTAACAAGAAGCATACTATAGAGAATTAAATCTTGACTCAGCTGTTTATAACAGCTTTTTTTTTGCATTTTTCATTATCTTGGAATGTAAAGAGGTTTTGCAAGAATGATTAAAGCAGGAATCAGCCATGATAATATGGTGCTGTCATTCATTTTTAATACATGGGCTTGGATTCAAGAGCCACTGGGAGTTCTGAACACCATTAGAGAGAAAAATAACTGCTTTGAAGTGTAGAATTGGGCCTGTGGACATGAGGGACACACTGGCATAAATTTGATAAATGATTTCTTGCTCCAGTTCACTTTTGACTCTTCTAGTAATTCCAAAGCAAAGTTCTGAAAATTCAGTATGGCATTTTAAACCTAGATTTCACATTCAGAAAAAGATTGGTTTAAAAATATGTACAGGGGAAGGAGGCTGGCAGTATAGCCCAATAGTAAGGTACATGCTTAGCATGCACAAGGCCCCAGGTTCAATTCTCAGCACTTAAAAACAAATAAAAGGCAATCAATCAATCAAAAATATGTGTGAGAAAACCCATCATAAACTATAAAGCAGCATATTTATTTTGGTTATTGTCTTGGGGTTATAGTTTATAGTTTAATGTCCCAGACTATAAAAATTATTTAATGAGCTTCCATAAATAAAATAACAGCTTCCCACAATTTTATGAAAGACATGATCTGCCCAATTTCAGCTTTGCTTGACAACCTATGCTTGCAAAGAAACATTCCTATGATTTTTTTTGAATCACAGTTACAGCCTTTTAATACCAATAAAATATACAGGGAGAATATTCAACTGCGGCTTGTTCTCATAAATTGCTTGTGGCAGTATAAGTTGGTATAGAAGGTTAATTTTGAAAAATTTATCAAACTTATAAATATATAAATCTCTTTTTCTTCAGTACTGGGAACTTAGAACTTTATGTTTGCTAGGAAGGTGCTAGGTGCTGTACGGCTGAGCCATTCTTCCCAGCCCTCTTTGTGCTAGTTATTTTGAGATCGGGTCTTGCCTTTCACCCAGGTCATGTACAGAGATTGCAATCCCCTATATTTCACTTCCCTCCATACTTAGGGTAATGGACGTATGCTGCCATACCCAATTCACCCCCCCCCCCCCTTTTTGGCAGTACTAGGGCTCTCTATACTCAAGGCTAGCTCTCTAACATTTGAGCCACAGCACCACTTCCTTTTTTTTTCTGTTTATGTGGTACTGAGGAACTGAACCTAGGGCTACATGCATGCTAGGCAAGCACTCTACCACTAAGCCACATTCCCAGTCCCCTGATTTCTTCCTTTGAGATCTAGTCCCAAGACTGTTTTTGCTCAGGTTGGTTGGCCTGGAATCTTGGTCTTCCAGATTTTAGCCTCTCATGTAGATGGTATGGCAGGTGTGAGCGAGCCTCCAACAAATACATAAATCTTTTGATCATCAATTCCACTTCTGTCCTGTAACCCAATAGACAGTTAACACATATGAAATAGCATAGATGCAAGGCTACAGACTGAACACTAAAGATTGTAAACAAGCTAAATGTCCTTCAGTGGGAAATTAGTTACATAAATTATGATACATTCATAGACTACCCTACTTGTGAAGTAAAAATTAGGACACATTCTGTGTACCAGCATAGAAATACAGCCAAGGTAAACCATTAAAAGAAAGAAAGAAAGAAAAAACAAGGAGTAAACCTGGCACTGGTGGCTCGTGCCTGTAATCCTAGCTATTCAGGAGGCTGAAATCTGAGAACCGTGGTCCAAACCCAGGTGGAGCAGCAAAGTCCATGAGTCTCTTATCTCCAATTAACCACCAGAAAACTGGAAGTGGTACCCTGGCCCAAAGTGGTAGAGTGCTAGCCTTGAGCAGAAGAGCTCAGGAGCAGTGCCCAGAATCTGAATTCAAGCCCACAACTGACCAAAAAAAAGCAAGGAGTAGGACGTGGAGTTGTGACTCAGATGGTCACCAAGTGAAAGCATCAAATACAGAGTTTGAGTCTCAGCCTCAAGAAACACACACACAAAAAGTAAGGAGTCAAACAGTATAGTATAATGTCATTGTTTATTTACTTATTTTATTTGCAGTGCTGGGGAACAAAGGATCTGGGATATACTAGGCACCTGCATTCTCAGATCCTATGCTATAATATAGATAAGAGAGACATTATATGTACATATCCGAACAGAAAGGAGAAAAATATATACATAAAAACATTATAAGCTGGGTTCTGGTGACTCATGCCTGAAATCCTAGCTACTCAGGAGGCTGAGATCTGAGGATCGTGGTTCAAAGCCAGCCTGGGTAGGAAAGTCTGAGAGACTCTTATCTCCAATTAATCACCAGAAAACCAGAAGTGGTATTGTGACTCAAAGTGGTAGAATGCTAGTTTTGAGCAAAAGAGTTCAAAGACAGCACCCAGGCCCTGAGTTCAAGCCCCAGGACCGACAAGAAATTAAAAATAAACAAAAAATAAAAAAAAAAAAATATATATATATATATATACTGGGAGAGAGAGAGGAAAGGGGTGACTGTATGCCCAAAAATGTACTCTTTACCTGACTTATGTAACTGTTACCCTCTGTACATGACCTTTATAATAGTAATAAATAAAGAATTTAAAGAAAATTAATATCGAGGCTGGGAATATAGCCTAGTAGCAAGAGAGCTTGCCTTGTATACATGAAGCCCTAGGTTCAATTCCCCGGCACCACATATATAGAAAACGGCCAGAAGTGGCGCTGTGGCTCAAGTGGCAGAGTGCTAGCCTTGAGCAAAAGGAAGCCAGGGACAGTGCTCAGGCCCTGAGTTCAAGGCCCAGGACTGGCAAAAAAAATAAATAAATAAATAAATAAGTTTAATGCGATGTTAAAAAAAAAAGAAAATTAGTATCTATATATGTATATGAACACAGATAAGTAAACAAAAATATTCCTGTAGGAAGGGAAAACTGAAAGTTTAGAGGAACAGGAATGAGGAGACTTTTCCATTACACCCTCTTTTATACTTTTATGCGTGCCAATATTAGAGCTTGAACTCAGAGCCTCTTGTGCTAGCTTAGCTTCTTCAAGGCTTGAGCCACATCCCATTTCCGGGTTTGGTGGTTAATTGGAGATAAGAGTCTGGACTCTAATCTGCACAGACTCCTTAGAAATAGATCTTACCTTCTGAGTAGGCTAGGATTACAGATGTGAGCTACTGGCATCTGGCTTTATTTAAAAGCACTCTATTAAGCACAATTGTATACTAGGTGGCTGCATTGCTACCCTTTTACTCCTTGCTCATCTCAGATTTTTCTATCAGATTCATTTCTCTGTGTTATACTTGGCCCATAGCATCTCAAGTCACCTACAGGCTCAGCTTGACCCCAGCCCTAGGATCCAACAACCACCTTGAATAAGAAGGTATTAGGAGAGCCCTTGTAACATGCCGGAATTGAGTATCAACTTAGCCAACCACTATTTGGCTCTTATTTGACAGTGGGTAAGGGGATAGCCACATTGATTCTGACACATAAGCATCTTGCCTTGTTTCACTTATCCAAGTCAAGCACTGGTAATTTGCCCCGGTAGGACTAAGCCCTGCCAGGCTTTTGTTCCAGAGACTGAAGCCCTTGACCAGCTAGCAGATATTTCCAGTCTGAGCTCCCTGCTTTACTGTCTGCCCAGCTCAGAATCCTGCTTTCTGCCAGAGTATTGGTAATCAAATTCTGCCTTCTTGTTGAGAGATCCCATTGCTTTTCTCCTTCGTGCTAGCCTTTTAATTTGCAGTTTCCTGCTATATTCCTGAGTATTGTTATTGCTGTTCTTCGTTCCATATCATGTCACACCTGCTGGAATGAAGTTTGTCTTTATGCCCAGAGCTAGGCACAAGCTAGGGTCCAAGGTCCACGGGTAGCTCAGACCTTTCTAGTCTGGCCCATTCTGTTGCCTGAAACCTCATACACTGGACACTGAAAGCAAGCCCACTGTGCATCTCGGGACTTGGAGATGTAGCTCAATGAGACAGTGCTTGCCTAGCATATACAAACAAGGCTCTGGCCCTGGTCCCTAAGAAAAAGAAGTTAAAAAAAAGATGCACCTCATACTGGAGGATCATTTGTGTCTCCTCTGTAATTCAGTCTGTTTGAATATCAGGACGGAAGGGAGGGAGGGAGGGAGGGAGGGAGGGAGGGAGGGAGGGAGGGAGGGAGGGAGGGAGGAAGGAAGGAAGGAAGGAAGGAAGGAAGGAAGGAAGGAAGGAAGGAAGGAAGGAAGGAAGGAAGGAAGGAAGGACATCTATAGTCACCTTGTCAACATTAGCACAAGTATGGAAGGCAGGGTAGTGGCTTAGAACAGTGGTTTTTAAAGTTGAGTGTTCCTAAGGAGACAGGGCTAGTATAAGCCCTAGTGCCAGGCTGCACTTCCAGTCTCTGGTTCAATAGGTATGGGGCACGATAGAAATTTTTTTACTGTTACCCAAGTTCCCAGGAGGAGTTAATGCTTCTGGTTGAGATGGAGATGTTAAGATGAGGGATGATCTGACGTGTCCAAAGTCATATAATTAATAAATGGTAGAAATGTTTTCAACTCAGATACTTTGACTCCAGAACCCTCATTACCTCACAGTATTCTTTTTGGTAAAAAAAAAATCAACAGAAATAATGAACATTTTAGAATAATCATTGTGATTGAGCATTATTCTTTTGGGGCAACATCTATTTGTTTCATCAGTCTGTGAGTCATTTTCCAAAAGTTTCCTTGCAGTTTCATTTTTTTATCTATAAATACAATGTATTTACAGAGTGTCTGGTATGGTAAACAGAGATGGTAATTATGAAAAATATAAAATTACACTTTAGAGACGCCTCTATTTCATCTAGAAACCTCACAAATAATGTATAAATTTTTATAGTTGAATTTTTAATAGTTTAATGCAAGGCTGTAATTTCATTGACAATGATTCTGTTAAACTTAAGTGTTTCTTGGCACCTTTTCTGCAGTTTTTACTGTGGAGCCATTATACATCTGAAAAACTGGGAGTAAGAAGTGTGAATAAGTTGGCAAATGTCCTTATTCTTAAAATTATGTATCTAGCTGGGTACTTACTCTATCAGTTACATGATTTTAAATAGTAAACTATAATTCTTTCCCCTAAAAATGTGTCAAAGTGGCCAGGCACTGGTGGCTCAAGCCTTCAATCCTAGCTACTCAGGAGGCTGAGATCTGAGCATTATGGTTTAAAGCCAGCTCAGGCAAGGAAGTCCCTGAGACTCATATCTTTAATAAACTACCAAAAAGCCAGAAGTGGTATCTCAAGCGGTAGAGCAACAAAAGCTCAAGAACAGTGCCCAAGCCCTGAGTTCAAGCCCCAGGACCAACAACCAGAAGAAAAGAAAAGAAAAAGAAGACAAAAATGTTAAAGTATTGTTCTATCATACAAGCAAGAAAAAAATTTACACTATTACTAAGTTTTGCTAGCATGTTGACTAAACAGATCATCCATGCAAATAACATGAAAAATAATTACTATGTAGTTTATAGCCAATCCATTTATTAGTATATGATATGTTTTATAGTATGTAATTCCAATTGACTTCCTCATACGTGCAGCTAAGGAATGGACAATCATTAATCTGCCTCTGGCACAAAGATTTCTCTTTATCTTACCAACAAAGTCTTTAGAATTCTTTAGACTGAAAGCCAGCAAGTTTAGAAAGCGTTGAGAAATGTTCTCAATACCCCACTGAGCTGTACGTAGTCTTGTCCACACAGCCAGAGCCCTGATCTATTCCAACAATGCAGGCAGTAGTAACACATGCAACAAGTGTGCTCTTTGCTGAAATACACATTCTAAGTTATTCAAGGTACATTTACCCATAAAGTGATTGACTGTGTTATCAATTACACATCTGTATTTATGTTTTCACTGTACTTAATAATTTGGTATGTACTGCTTCAGAAAGCAAACAGAATGATTCATTACTGAATATGTCATCAAACAGGTGATATCAAAGGTTACAGCATGTCACCCTCACAAGGGTGAACTTTTATTCAGGAATAAAGTTGCAAAATAAAATGTGTGGGCCAATAGCATAACACAGTAGGCAGAATTATTTTTCTTTTGGTAGATCGTGAGGCTTGAACTCAGGGCCTGGGTGCCATCCCTGAGCTCTTGAAGACTAGCACTCTACCACTTTGAGCCACAGTGCCACTTCTGGTTTTCTGGTGGTTAATTAGAGAAAAGAGTCTCACAGACTTTCATGCTCTGGCTGACTTTCAGCTGCCATCCTCAGATCTCAGCCTCCTGACTAGCTAGGGGTATAAGTGTAAGCCACGAACACCTGGAAGTAGGCAGAATTCCAAGAAATGAATCTCAAATTTCACATATAGGTTAGGAAGGGGGCCAATATAGTCCTTAAAGGGAAGGCTACTCTGGATTTAACTCCAAAAATTCTTAAAAGCAACTCTTGGAGGAACCAAACTGATCTCCAAGTAACATAAATTCTGCCAGAACAAAGTCCCAACAGGGAAGTGGATTTGTGGTTCAAGTGGTAGAGCACTAGCCTTGAGCAAACTGCTCAGGGACAGTGCCTAGGCCCAGAGTTCAAGCCTGAGGACCTGCACAAAGTCCAACAGTGTTTACAGTGGTATGACAAGTTCTACAACTCAGTGGTTTGAAGTTCATACACCTGCAAATCAGAAATTATCTACTGTGAAGGAAAAGAAAACATGGCAAATAACCAAGAGAAAAATCAATCAATAGAAATAGACTCGGGAAGCCAGATAATGGTGGTTCACACCTGTAATCCTAGCTACTCAGGAGGCTGAGATCTGAGGATCATGGTTCAAAGCCAAGCCCGAGCAGGAAAGTCTGTGAGACTCTTATCTCCAATTAACCACCAGAAAACTGGAAGTGGTACTGTGGGTCAAAGTTGTAGAGCACTAGCCTGAGAAAAACAGTTCAGGGACAGTGCCCAGACCCTGAGTTAAAGCTCCACAAGCAACAACAAAAACAGCAACAAAAACTAGACACGGAAATTACAAAATAATGGATTTAACAGACATGAATGATAAAAAGCTATTTTAAATGGTCCCTATACAGTAAAATAATGATAGGAAGTATAGTGAGAGAAAACATGAATAGAATGAAAGTACATTCTATGCTGTGCCAAAAATAGCCAAATGGAAATTCTAGCTATCAAAAACATAATACCTGAAATTGCAATTTTTCTGCATACAATTAACAGCAGATTATACACCACAGAAGAAAAGATCTGAGATCTTGAAGACAGAAGCCTAAAGTAACAGAAAAAGAGTAACAACCTGAAGTAACAGGAAAAAAAGAATAACGGAAAAACGGAATAACGGAAAAAAAGGACAAGAAACAATACACAGGATGATCTACAGGACAATCTCAAGCATTTTCACATAGGAATTCCAAGAGGAGAGAAAGAAGGGGATCACAAAAACATTGGAAAACATAATGGTTAAAAATTTCCAGATTCGGGGGGCTGGGGATATAGCCTAGTGGCAAGAGTGCCTGCCTCGGATACACGAGGCCCTAGGTTCGATTCCCCAGCACCACATATACAGAAAACGGCGCTGTGGCTCAAGTGGCAGAGTGCTAGCCTTGAGCGGGAAGAAGCCAGGGACAGTGCTCAGGCCCTGAGTCCAAGGCCCAGGACTGGCCAAAAAAAAAAAAAAAAAATTCCAGATTTGGGCTGGGGATATGGCCTAGTGGCAAGAGAGCTTGCCTTGTATACATGAGGCCCTGGGTTCGATTCCCCAGCACCACATATACAGAAAATAGCCAGAACTGGCACTGTGGCTCAAGTGGCAAAGTGCTAGCCTTGAGCAAAAGGAAGCCAGGGACAGTGCTCAGGCCCTGAGTCCAAGGCCCAGGACTGGCCAAAAAACAAAAAACAAAAATTTCCAGATTCACTGTTTCAAGTCCCATAGACCCACAGATCTAAATAGCACAAGGAATGGTAAACATGAAACCCAAAGAAAAACACATCAAAGTCAAGTCGCTTAAAAATCCAATTAATGAACATGTTTAAAGGAGCCAGAGAAGAAAGGTATATTCTATGCAGGTATACAAAGATACAAATCACTGTGGAGCTAAAAGGGAGGGAAAAAGTGTCTTTTCAGAATTCTCAGCCCAGAAAATATAACTTTCAGGGCTGGGAATATGGCCTAGTGGTAAAGTGCTCGCCTCGTATACATGAAGCGCTAGGTTTGACTCTTCAGCTCCACATATATAGAAAAAGCCAGAAGTGGCGCTGTGCCTTGAGCAAAAAGAAGCCAGGGACAGTGCTCAAGCCCCAGGTCTGGAAAAAAAAAAAAAGCTCAGAAAATATAACGTTCAACACTTGAAGGTGTAGGAGTGAGCCATTGGTGGCTATAATCTTAGCTACTTAGGTCGCTAAGACCTTGAGGGTTATGATTTGAAGCCAGTATAAGTAGAAAAGTCCATGAGACTCTGTTTCTAGTTAACCAGCAAAATGCTGATATAATTGGAAAAAGAAATAAAAAGAAAATAAAAAAAAGGCCTTCCCGGCCTTCCTCGTGTCTGTGCGAGCTGCATGGAACCGGGTGGGGACCTTGGGGCCTGGGCAGGCCGCGCTGCTGCTGGCGGGCGGCGCGCTGGGCCTCCGCCTGGGCCGTGGGCACGGGGCGGCCGACCACGGGGCCCTTCCTGGCTCTGCTATGACGCTCTGGTGCACTTCGTGCTGGAAGGCGCTTTTGTCTACTTGTCTTTAGTGAGAAATGTCGCAGATTCTGAGGAAGGCTTGATTGCATCTTTATGGAAAGAGTATGGCAAAGCTGATGTGCGATGGCTCCATTTTGATCCACATATCGTGTCTTTGGAAATTTTCACCGTTGTACTAGATGGCTTCCTGGCATTGCTCCTCATTTATGCCACTCTCAAGGAGCGATATTACTGGCACTTCATACAGATCACACTGTGCGTTTGTGAACTCTATGGTGGCTGGGTGACCTTCTTCCCAGAGTGGCTTATCGGAAGCCCCAACCTCAGCACCAACAGCTGGCTGTACTTCGGGGTCTATCTGGTATTCTTTAATGGGGTGTGGGTTCTGATCCCAGGACTGCTACTGTGGCAGTCATGGGCAGAACTCAAGAAAATGCATCACAAGGGAACTGATTTGAGGAAAAAGAGGTGAATTTTCAAGATCATAAGTACTGCCATTCTGCTTAATAATGGATAGATTTCCCATTCCAATCTAAACTGTCTTTTTGTTCTATTGCTCCTGAATAACCTGTTTCAAATTGGTTGTGAAGTAACAACGTTTTGTTGTTTTCGTTTTTTTAATTAAAGGACAATACACAGAAAAGGGAGAAATATGAGGGTATAGCTCAGGAATAGAGTGCTTGAATAGCAAGCACAAGGTACACACACACACACGAACAAGGAAAGAATAAAACTTTAACTTGTAATAATTGCATTTAATTATATATTTTTATGGATGTATTAATTGTTCTACACTAATAAAGTCAATATCATAGGAAAAAAGAAATAGATAAAAAAACCAAGGTAGTTATAGATTTCAACATAATTCTTATAAAAATTGATAATACAGACAGAAAATCAATAAGAATAAAAAGTACTTAAACAATACAATCATTCAACTTGACCCAATTGCCACATATAAAAATATATATTCCCAAGCCAGGCACCAGTGGCTCCCACCTGTCATCCTAGCTACTGAGGAAGCTGAGATGCAAAAGTCACAGTTCAAAGCCAGGCAGGAAAGTCTGTGAGACTGTCTCCAATTAACCACCGAAAAGATGGAAGTAGAGCTGTAGTTACAATGGTAGAGTACTAACCTTGAGCAAAAAACCTAAAGGACAGCAGTTAGGCCCTGAGTTCAAGCCTAGGTACCTACACACACATATGTACACACACACATACACACACACACACACAATTTCCTCAGAACCACAGAACACACATCCTTTTCTGATACACCTAGGTCATCCACCAAATAAGCCAAAGGCTGCACAGGAAAACAAGACATAATACATGAAAAAAGATTGCAAGCATATAGACCATGGCTTTTAACCACGAAAGAATTAAATTAGAACTAAGAAAGCCAAATAAAGAAATTACAAAGGAACTAACACAATATTTGAATGGGATAAGAATGCAACTACACCAAATCAAACTTTTCCAGTTGAAGTTAGAGCAGTTCTTAGACCTTAGCTGAAATCAGTACAATAAACTATAAAAAAGCATCAATGAAGGGCTGGGAATGTGGCTTAGTGGTAGAGTGATTGCCTAGCATGCATGAAGCCCTGGGTTTGATTCCTCAGCACCACATAAAGGGAAAAAGCCAGAAGTGGCGCTGTGTCTCAAGTGGTAGAGTGCTAGCCTTGAGCAAAAAGAAGCCAGGCACAGCGCTCGGGCCCTGAGTCCAAGCCCCAGGACTGGCAATAAAGAAGCATCAATGAAACCAAAAGCTGGTTCTTTGAAAGTATCAATCCACTTCTAGTTAGACTGGTCTTGGAAAGAGAAGATGCAAACCATCAATATTAGGAATTAAAGAGAACACATCACACAGACAACAGAGACTGTCTCTTACATGTGTGTGCAGCAGTACATAAAACAAATAATAAATAATTCACAAGAAAAAGAGGGGAATTATGAATCTGGTATTAAAGCACACACATACATGTGTATATACACACATGGAAAAAAAGTTAATCTTTTTTTTAAAAGGAGCTTCATAATTTAAAAAAAGACAGACTTTCCCAATCCAGGTTATTACCTCTTAGAGAATGCATTTTCCACAAAATGCTAACACATAACATAAAAAATACACAAAGCTCTAGGGGGCTGCCCCAGAGAATTACCATGATTCAGTGTGACAAGAACTGGCAAAGATTGCCTTGTTTTTTTATGAAAAGGATATGCTTATTTCAGAAAGGCAGGGTTGGTGGACAATTTGAAAATAAAGGTTGGGGCTTGGAATATGGCCTAGTGGCAAGAATGCTTGCCTTGTATACATGAAGCCCTGGGTTCGATTCTCCAGCACGACATATATAGAAAGTGGCCAGAAGTAGTGCTGTGGCTCAACTGGTAGACTGCTAGTCTTGAGCAAAAAGAAGCCAGGGACAGTGCTCAGGCCCTGAGTCCAAGGCCCAGGACTGGCAAAAGAAAAAAGAAAAGAAAAGAAAGGTTATTCACCAGATTCACAGAATAACAGCATAAAATTGTTCTAAGTGTCTCAAAACACATTAAAAGCACCTAATGTAACAGCCATTCATGATTTTAAAAATTCTTAGATAATATAGATAAGCTACCTACAAATGACATAGCAAATGACCTTTGTACACAGTAATAAAATGTTGAAAGCTTTGAAATCCAGACAAGACAAGTTGTCCATTCACACTATGTAATAATCATCACTGGAATTTAGTTCCTAGTCACTACAATAAGGCAAAAAGAATCACTGAGAACACATGTCTAGCAAAAAATGAGTGTATGTGCTGGGCACTGGTGGCTCACGCCTATAATCCTAGCTACTCAGGACGCTGAGATCTGAGAATCGTGGTTCAAAGCCAGCCAGGCAGGGAAGTTCCTGAGGCTCTTATCACCAATTAACTGCCAGAAAATCGGAAGTGGTGATGTGGCTCAAAGTGAGAGAGGACTAGCTTTGAGCAAAAAGAGCTCAGGGACAATGTCCAGGGTCCGGGCCCTGAGTTCAAGCTCCACAATGGACAGAAAAGAAAAGATTGTATGTGTGGAAACTTGCATGTGTGGAAGGTTGGACAAGGTGCAAAAGAATATGTCAATAACCCAGATCAGCTGTGTGGGGGGGAGGGGAGGGAGGCAGAGAAAGAGAGAGAAAAGGGGGAGAGAGAGACAGAGAAAAAAACACAGAGAGGGAGGGAGGGAGAGAAAACTGAGGCTTGAACCAGGGCCTGGTTTTGTCTCTTAGCTTTTTCTGCTCAAGGCTGCTGCTGTACCACTTGAACCACAGCTCTGCTTCCAGCTTTGGTGTGGTTAACTGGAGATAAGTGTCTCACAGACCTTTTATATGCTATCAAAAACTAATTAGGAAATTTCAGTTTGGGACAATCACTATTTCTGTTAATAAGTGTATGTCTATGTAATTATTTGGATACTTTATTGCACTTTGCCCCTTTCTTCTTAAAATGAAGGTAAACAAAAATAGGAAATTTCTGGTGTTGGTGGCTCATGCCTATAAATCCTAACTCCTCCGGAGGCCGAGATCTGAGGATCACTGTTCGAAGCTAGCCCAGACAGAAAAGTCCATGAGACTCTTACCTCCAATTGACCATGAAAAACCCAAACGTGGAACTGTGGCTCCAGTGGTAGAGTGATAGCTGAGAGACAGGGGGGCGAGGGAGAGAGAGAGGGAGAGAGAGAAGGAGAGAGAGAGAGAGAGCACTCAGGAACAGAACTCAGGCACTGAGTTCAAAGATTTGAACTCCTCCAGACATTTTCTTCCAAATGTCTCAAAAGACAGAGGATGCCTGTTCAAATAGGTCTTTATATCTACTGGGGAGTGTTTGCCAAGGTTGTTGTATTTGGAACCCAAATATCACTTAAGCATTCAGGGCACTGCTCCAAATGTATTGAGCTTGCTTCTGCTCCTTGCCAAAGCTGCATTTGGCCCTTTTCAAAGCCATTTTAATTCCATTTTACCAGCACTATAGGTCATACACACAGTGTGTGTGTGTTTGGCTTTTGTAATCAGAATGCAAAAGTGCCATCCTGCCCCCAGGAGGGATCTCTTACAGTGCTGAAGTTAGCCGAGCCCATGCCTTGGCAAGGAGCCTGTCCTGGTGTGATGGCAGATTGGCCTGCTGGCCTTGAGACGAGCCTTCCTTGAGTGCTAGTATAAACAGTATCACTGGAAACCAGTTGGCCAAGGCAAAACTCTGGGGAAGAGCCTGGCAAGTTTCTCCACCTATTCCCATCCCCAGTGTACCTCAAAGCAAACAGGATGGATAGAAGCATACAGGCTAGTTCTGATCCCCTCATTTCCACAAGCCCCCTAAAAACAACATTCTCCCAGTCCTGCTTGTGCATTGCTTGAACACTTTTGGAATCCCATGTTGATTTAGGTACAGTGTTCTTTGCATATATCTGCTTTGGGTACTTTCATGAGTTGTTGTTTTGGGGGTGTGAGGGTAGATGCATTCATTTGCTGCTCCTGTGGCTTGAACTCAGGGCGTGAGCACTGTCCCTGAGCTTTTGTGCTCAAGGCTGGTGCTGTAATACTTTATCCACACTGCCACTTCCAGATTTTTAGTGGTTAATTGGAGATATGAATCTCACAGTCTTTCCTTCCAGGACTGGCTTCAAATTGTGAGCTCAGCCTCCTGAGTAGCTAGCATTACAGGCATGAGTCACTGGATCCTGGATCTGTTTTTGTTTGTTTGTTTGTTTGTTGACTCGGAGAGTTCCATAATCCAATATTCATTTTTTGTTATAATGTCCCATGTCCTTAAGGCTGTATTCTTTTTGTTCTAGTCTATTTTCTTTCACTGTTCAAATTGAGCAAATTCTAGTGTGTTCTCAAATTCTGATCGTCTCCTCAGTCCTTTATATTCTGCTAATTGAGTCTTCGAGTTTTATTTTAGTTGCTGTAACATTAGTTCAAAAAGCTACCTTTGATTCATTCTTATATCTCTGTTGAGACTTTCTAGGTCCTTTGTCTGGATTTAATTTTTCAAGTAAGTGTTAACAAAACCCATGAGGCTCTAGGCAGGCCAAAATAGGCAGGCCCCCATCAGGCCCTTGGGGACCAAGTTCATTACACTGTCACACAACATTTTAATTCTAACTACTCTGGAAACTGAGGTCTGGGCCAGGGCAGGCAAATCAAAAACTCTCTTATCTCCAATTAACTAGCAAAAATCCAGAAGTGGAGGAATGGCTCAAATAGTAAGGCACCGACCTTATGCAAAAAAGGCCAAATAAGAGTGCAAGGCCTTGAGTTCAAGGCGCAGTACTGGCATGCATACATGTCTAGGCACACATCCAAACACACACACACATACACACAAATTTAGGATACTTTGAAGTAGAGACAAAGAATATTAATTAGTAAAACAAAACAAAGAAAGGAGCATATACAACTTAGACATGGGTAGGGGCACATTTTTTTGTTGGTTGTGGGGCTTGAACTCAGGGCCTGGGTGCTGTCCCTGAACTGTTGAGCTCAAGGCTAGTGCTCTACCACTTGAGCCACAGCTTCACTTCAGGTTTTTGAGTGGTTAACTAGAAATAAGCATCTCATGGACTTTCCTGTCGGATTGGCTTCAAACCACAATCCTCAGATATCAACCTCCTGAGTAGCTAGGATTATGAGCATGCGCCACTGATGCCCAGCAGGGGGCACATTTAAAAGCACATGCAATGGGCATTACAACAAGAGAATGTTTTATGGTGAATAAGTGTCTTGGAGAGTTAGTTCAAATTTGTCACAGAATTCATGTTCCCCTTTGTTGTGACATTTTGATATATTTAGTCATTCTTTTTTTTTTAACCTGAGCCAGAGTCTACACTCAGGGCATTTCACTTGATCAGCTGGTATTCTACCACTTGAGCTACAGCTTAAGTTTTCGGCTAGGTATTTTCAGACAAAATCTCAAGGACTTTTCTGCCTCAGCTGGCTTCAAACCACACCTCCTGATGTCTGCCATGAGCCACCTGGGTCCAGCTTTAGTCATTCTTGTTGTTACACCGTTTTATCAATTGGGCCCAGCGAGCTCAAAGTTGGTCCATTCATTATTTTGGATCATTATGACATAGATGTTTGAGCATCCCTTTAACAAAGAGTGAGGTCTGCCAAATGCTCCCTTCATCCATCTTTGAGATATTTTTCTTTGCAAATGCTTTTGGTTCCCAGAGGAGTCATTTTCCCAAGTGTTTGTTTTTCCAGGATAAATTTCTCTCTGTCTCTCTCTGTCTCTCCGTCTGTCTTTCTGTCTTTCTGTCTTTCTGTCTGTCTGTCTGTCTGTCTCTCTCTCTCTCTCTCTCTCTCTCTCTCTCTCTCTCTCTCTCTCTCTCTCTCTCTCTCTCCCTCTCCATACTTGCAAGGGAGGCGCTCTGTGGCTTGAGCTATTTCTCCAGCCCCATAAGTGTTTTTCCCAGAGTGAAGCAATTATTTAGATAAGAAAGCAAGGTCAGAGGGAAAAATGACTTTCTTTCTTTCTTTCTTCTTTCTTTTTTACTATCTGTTGCAGATTAATGAGAGAATGTGAAGTTTAAAGCAAAGAAAGCAGTGTGTGTGCGCGCACATACATTTCTACACACATTTCTAATCAAACCATTCAGGAATACAGTGTTTATCTGTGATTTCCTGGTTCTTGATTCCCAGGTCTCATCTTCTCTGATCTAGCCTGTCTCCTAAGTGTGTTTGTCATTGTTTGCCAATGCATTTTTATGACAGCTGGTTAAAATCCTTGTCAGATCATTCTAACAACTCTGTCATCTTGGTTAATTGTGTTTCCTCATTCAGATTAAGGACTTCCTGCTTCTTGATATAGAGTAGGGTTTGTTTGTATGTTTGTTTGTTTACTGAAACCAGAACACTTGGGGCATAACATTACAAGATCCAAACAGTACTTTAACCTTCAGTTTTAGCAGCGTTTCCATCTGATGCTGCTCATACTGTCCCTACTGCTAAAGGAGGGTTAAAGTCCAGGACACTACTTAGCTTTAGTTAATATATGCGCATGCTCCTCATTGTTGCTAGGTAGGATGGGAGTTCAGGCTCCCTGCTCATATGCTACCTTGTCTGGTGCTTCATTATTGCCTGCCTCTGCAAATGCCAAGCACGAGGGGTAACCTCATTAACACTGAGAGAGGTGGGGAAAGTTCAAATCTCTCCTTTAGGTCCCAGAAATAACCCTAGAGAGAAGGAGGAGGGATACCTCCAACTCACTTAGTGTGTGTGGGGGGGGGTGAAAGTCCAGGCTCCCCATGTGATTTCCATTGATACAGGAGTGGGTATATCCTGGTAGCTGGCCACTCAGCCTTCTCTGACACCCTTCTAAGTGGGGTAAAGTATGGTTCTGGGGACTTTTTTTTAAACAGTTGGGCAAAGGCGGACACCCAGGTTCCTCATTTGACTTTTCCTGGTAGGGAAAAGCCACCTGTCATTATTGAGTGTTTTCCTGTAATATTTAACTGGAGTAGAAGGGTTTATTGTCTAAGAGTTTTCTGTCGACTAGGCTATTCTTTTCCGGGCTCTCAGTTACAAAGAGCAGATTTCTTGGAGGTTTTTGTTGGTTTCATTGGTAAATTTTTTTGCTGTGCTAGTTGAGATTTCTGGGTTGCTCTCTTCTTCAATACCAGTGTAGAAGATTGGAGACAAAAAAGAAAACTCGACAGATTTGAAGTCATGTTGGGCCTCATATCCTAAGACCCCTAATAGGTCTGCCTTTTCTATCCATCTTATTTTATATATAAAACCAAGGCTTTCTAGCTGCACTAAGGTAGACAATTCGGAGAGGGAAGGGAGAAGGGGGAAGCACATTTATTCTGTCTTGCCAGAAACAAAAATCCCAAAGGCTGTCTTTTGATATTTCACAACAGCCAAGCAAGTATTACTCTGTTGCTTTGGATTTGCCTTCTTTACTGTAAGGAAATCCATGCTCAAATGGGAACAATCTTAGAAAATGAATTACTGAGTGTTTTTTTTAAACGTAAAGAGATAAGTCTCTGCCAAAATTTTTCTCTTTTCCTGCTGTCAAGATTATGTAAGACAACAGAACCACTGTTTCAGGAAGGGAGTGATGAACTCAATTCTGGGTATTTCTTGGAATGTTTTACTGAGGTGTGATTGGTATACCCCAACATTGAACATATTTAACATGCATCATCTGACACCACACACACACACACACACACACACACACACACACACACACACACATGCAAACATGCACAGAGACACACATAGATGCATACAAACACGCACAGCAATAAATTATCACCACAATCACAGTCAAAACAGAAAACTATCACCTCAAATTTTTCCTGGTGCCCTTCGAAATTCTTCCCTCTGATCCCCTCCCCACCATTTCTCCACCCCAGGTAACCCACTCTAAGTTATTCTGCATCTTCCATAAACTGACATATTCAACATTGGTAACATGTTATTTCTCCTTGGTCTATAGATTTAATACAAACCATAATCCAAATTATCTGCAGTTATTTTTGGAGACGTAGAAAAATCTAGAACTAAAGTTTATGTGGAAATAAAAAGGACCTAGAATATGCAAAGCATTTGGGGAAAAAAAGAACAAATTTTGATCTTACTACTTGATTTCAAGGGTTATATTAAAGCTTGAATAATTCAGTGTGGCATATAAGGTGACAGAGAGGTACAAATTGACTCACACTTAAATAGCCATTTAATTGTTGTTGTTGTGTGTGTATTTGTTTGTTTGTTTTTTGCCAGTCTTGGGGCTTTAACTCAGAGCCTGGGCACTGTCCCTGGCTTCTTTTTGCTCAAGGCTAGCCCTCTACCACTTGAGCCACAGCAACACTTCTGGCTTTTTCTGTTTATATGGTACTGAGGAATCGAACCCAGGGCTTCATGCATGCTAGGCAAGCACTCTACCACTAAGCCACATTCCCAGCCCTGTGGGTTTTTTGGTGTTTTGTTTTTGTTTTTGTTTTTTTGCTTTTTCACTTCTTTATTGTCAAAGTGACGTACAGAGTCCAACTTGTTTTGTTTTTGTTTTTAATCACTAAAGCCAGGTGCGGGTGGCACACACATGTAATCCTAGCTACTCAGGAGGCTGAGATCTGAGGGTTGCAGTTTGAAACCAGCTGGGGTAGGAAAAGTCCATGAGACTCTTATTTCCAATTAACCACCAGAAAACCGGTGCTGTAGCTCTAAGTGGTAGAGCACCAGCCTTGAGCTGGAGAGCCCAGGAAATATCACCCAGGCCCAGAGTTCAAGCCTCATGACCAACAAAAGCAAAGCAAAACAACAAAAGTTCATGTAAGTTAGATCTTGTACCTAAATATACTGGCAAACCCTCGTATCTTTTAAAGAAAATCTCATAAGAATATTTTCATGATTTGAGCTAGGCAAACTTTGCTTAGTAGGTCACAGAACAA
>NC_063188.1:85514190-85546615 GCF_023159225.1 Perognathus longimembris pacificus | reverse complement strand
AGTAAGGATAAAAGAAAACATTGATTAGAGTTCATCAAAATTAACAACTGAAATGATTAAAGAAGGATTAGAGTGTTCTTCCCACAGTGGCTGTTTTCCAAATGCCTTTGATTCAAAATAGTCAAATGCCACAGTGGCATATATTGAGGTGGCATGTTCTGAACTCCTTCAATAGACTAGAATAAGCAATGAATTACTAAAATGTGCAACAAGAATAGACTAGGTAATATATTACTAAAATATGCAACAACAATGAAGAATCTCAAAACCATAATGTTGAGTGCAAGTAGCCTTATGCAAAAGACCACATACTATACATTTGCATTTATATAAAATTCCAGAGTGAGCAAAACTAACATATGCTGGAAAAAAATCAACAATGATTACCTCTAATAGATGAGACTCTAATCGATTGCCTCTAATGGATAAGGACTGAGAACGAGCATGAGGAAAATCTCATGAGTGATGGAAGTGTTCTGTATCTATTTTCTTTCTTTCTTTCTTTTTTTAAGTGTCCATACTGGAACATAAAATCAAGGCCTTACATTCTCCTTTAGCTTTCTCATTACAGGCTGGCCTTCTATCACTTGAGACACATCTCCATTTCCAGCTTTTTGCTGGCTAGTTAGAATTCTGCCAGGATTGGCTTAAAACCTCGATCCTCTGGTATCAGCCTCCTGTGTAATGAGGATTACAGGCATGAGCCACCAGCCCCTGGCTTAAATGTTCTGTTTTCCTAGAGGTTTGGATCACAAGGCAGTTGTCAAAATCTTGTGAATGTGCTCTTAAAATTTGTATCTCTTGTTATAACTAAAGTTTGTATCAAAGAAAAACCCTGTAAACAAATATTCAACCATAGTTAATTATTTACCTGCTGAAGTATTCAAGGAGGTGAGGACTAATGGCTATAATTTACTTTAAAATTCAATAAAAATAAGATAGATGAATGGATGGAGAGATAGATAAGTAGATCTTTGATTTAAAAAAACAAGCATAGCAAAATGTTAATGGTAAAGATAAATAATTTGTGACTGTCTACCATATAAACTTCAATTTTACTGTATGTTTACAATTAAATGACAATTTGTATAATGAAATATTGAGAAAAATATTAAAAGAACCTCAGGAAAATATGTTGCAATAAATAAAGTCCTAGGCGGGCACCAATGGCTCACCCCTGTAATCCTTGCTATTCAGGGAGCTGAGATCTGAGGATGGTGGAGCTGTGGCTCAAGTGATAGCCTTGAGCACAGAGGGTCAAGGACAGTGCCCAGGCCTTCAGTTCAAGCTCCAGGACCATAAATGAATGAATGAGTAAAAGTCCCGCCAGTATCTCGTGCCTATAATCCCAACTACTTGGGACGCTGAAATCAGGAGAATTTGAGTTCAAGGCCAGCCTAGACAGAAAAGTTCTGGAGACTCCTTTCTAAAGTAATAGCTGGGGGCTGGGGATATGGCCTAGTGGCGAGAGTGCTTGCCTTGTATACATGAGGCCCTGGTTTCAATTCCCCAGCACCACATATACAGAAAGCGGCCAGAAGTGGCGCTGTGGCTCAAGTGGCAGAGTGCTAGCCTTGAGCAAAAAGAAGCCAGGGACAGTGCTCAGGCCCTGAGTCCAAGCCCCAGGACTGACAAAAAAAATAAATAAATAAATAAATAAATAAAGTAATAAAGTAATAAAGTGATAGCTGGGTCTTCCGTTATACTGTAGGTCTGCTGGGTGCTGTTGAAATGGGCAAGTTCATGAAACCCGGGAAATTGGTGCTGGTCCTGGCCGGATGCTACTCCAGACGCAAAGCCGTCTTCGTGAAGAACATCGATGATGGCACCTCAGATCGCCTCTACAACCATGCTTTGGTGGCTGGAATTGATCGCTATCCCCGAAAAGTGACAGCTAACATGGGCAAGAGGAAGATCGCCAAGAGATCCAAGATCAAGTCCTTTGTAAAGGTTTATAACTACAATCACCTTATGCCTACAAGGTATTCTGTGGATATCCCCTTGGACAAAACTGTGGTCAACAAGGATGTCTTCAGAGACCCAACTCTTAAACGCAAGGCCCGACGGGAGGCCAAGGTCATGTTTGAAGAGAGTTCTTCCAGAAGCTTTGATTTTAGATGTTTTTTGTTTCCATCATTAAAAATAGGGGGGAAAAATAAAGTAATAGGTGGGTGTGGTGGTAAAACCTGTTATTCCAGGTATGATGGAAAGGCTAAGATAAGTGGATCAAGGTCCACCACAACTTAAAAATAACTAGCACACACATAAAAAAGGGCAGGAGACATGGCTCAACTGGTAGATTGCCTGCAGTGTAAGTTCAACCCCAGAACTGCCAAATAAATTAAATTAATAAATAAAATCTCTCTTTTTCCACCCACGTCAACCTTTTTGGAAGTAACTACTTTGAACAGTTTGGTAGATTTCATTCCAAATTCTTTTTTTTTTTCTATAGATATGCATTCACTGAAATACATAGGAATCCTTTAAAAGCATGAGATTATACTATTCACATGCTGACTAACTTGCTTTATTCACTGAATATGTTGTCTTGGTGATGCTTCCATTTCAGCACATATACACTGGCTTTTGGGGTGGGGGGGGCGGTCCTGGGACTTTAACTCAGAGACTATGCACTGTCCCTGAGCCTCTTTGTGCTCAAGGCTAGTGCCCTACCACCTGAACTGCAATCCTTGGATCACAGCCTCCTGATTAGCTAGGATTACAGGTTTGAGCCCCCAGAGCCTGGCCAGCTTCTATTTTTTTTTTTTTTTTTTTTTAGTGCTGCATACTACTCTATGTGATGGGCATACTTCTCCATTCCCCAATAAAAATGTGGCTGCTTAAACATTTTAGCTAACAGGCCAAGTTTACCTAGGAAGACTTTTTTTAAGTATTAATACCTAATCTCCCACACTATGACCAATACTGGGCATACGATTTCATTTTTGCTCACCTGGTAGGTAAAAAATGTTTTGCATTTTCCTGAAAGTTGGTGAGGTTCAGATTTCTCTTCATATCTTCTTGGCCATATATAATTTTTTTTCTTTTTCTAAACTGCCTTTTCCATTTCCTTTGGCTTCTTTCTTTCTGAATTTTTTTTTCTTACTATCTGTATGTTCTGTTTTGTTTTGTTTTGTTTTGTTTTGTTTGGCCAGTCCTGGAGCTTGGACTCAGGGCCTGAGCACTGTCCCTGGCTTCTTTTTGCTCAAGGCTAGCACTCTGCCACTTGAGCCACAGCGCCACTTCTGGCCATTTTCTATATATGTGGTGCTGGGGAATCGAACCCAGGGCTTCATGTATACGAGACTAACACTCTTGCCACTAGGCCATATTCCCAGCTCCTAGTCCCTTCTTTTTAAATTTTTTTTTTTTTTGGCCAGTCCTGGGGCTTGGACTCAGGGCCTGAGCACTGTCCCTGGCTTCTTTTTGCTCAAGGCTAGCACTCTGCCACTTGAGCCACAGCGCCACTTCTGGCCATTTTCTGTATATGTATTGGTGCTGGGGAATTGAACCCAGGGCCTCATGTATACGAGGCAAGCACTCTTGCCACTAGGCCATATCCCCAGCCCTATCTGTATGTTCTGTACACAATCCTTTGCCAGTTATAGCATGTTGAAAATACAATAAATGGTCTCTAGTTTATGGTTTATAGTTTTGCTTTATAATATGCTTTGATTAATATAATTTTAACTGAAACATGTTCAAATATATAAGCTATTCTATATGGCTTACACTTTTATGTTTTAAGGCCTTTTTCATTATGACAAGATCATAAAAATATTCCACATTATCTGCTAAAATGTTCCCCAGATGTTTTTCTGCACAGATATAAGAAGAAAATATAACATCCTATAAAGCAGACTGCTTTATAACCTGTTGTTTTGTCATATAAGGATACATTTTGAACATCTTTTCATTTGAATAAATGTATCAGTAGTGTTGTGGGTGGGGTTTCCCAGGAAACAGACTCTGAGACAGAGATTTGTGTGCAGGAAGCTTATCAGGGAGTGCTTTCAGGATCAACACCAATGGGGGAAGGGAGTAGAATAGGATTAGACAAGAGTTAGGCAGAGAAGTGGGAGCCACAATGGCTCCAGCTTTGTGGTTTAGACGGCAAGCTTGGCCTGAACTGGAGAAAGGAGGTTGGCTGTTTGTTGTGGAATGTGAATTGTCCCTAGGAAGAGGTGGAGTTCTCCTTATGCAGGGCAACTGACTTCAGCTGAATTTAATTCCTAGAGCTAGTCCAGGTAGCATGTGCCCAGAACCCTCTCATAGCTGTGAGTTCTAAAGGGAGGGAGAATCTAAGCAATTCTTCACAAAGCCCACTAAATGAGAGACTCTGTTGCTTCCAAAAAGCAGAAACCCAGATCAGCCCTTGCTTAAGAAATAAGCATTGCCACCATCAATGACTCATGCCTGTAATCCTAGCTACTCGGGAAGCTGAGATCTTGGGATCATGGTCCAAAGCCTGCCAAGACAGGAAAGTCCATGAGACTCTTACTTCCAATTAACCTGCAAAAAAGCCAGGAGTAGAGCTGTGGCTCAAGTGGTAGAGTGCTAGCCTTGAGCAAAAAAGCTAAGACACAGTGCTCAGAACTGAGTTCAAGCTCCAGTACCTGGTGCACAGGCATGTGTGTGTGCGCACGCGCATACACACACAAAGAGAGAGAGACACACACACACACACACACACAATAGGAGTTGATCTTACTTACCTGGTCTTCACCGTAATTGTTGGCCTCAACTACCATTTGTCCTTTTCATGAAGAAAGCCGAAACTTTTAGGGAAGTCCTCAGGAGAATTCTTACAACTTATTGACCATAATTAGAATGTCTACCCCTAAGGTCAGGAAAAGCTGGGAAAGTAAGATCAGGGTTATTTTGATTTTGTGCCTGCAGCAGTGAACATTGCTTGTATAAAAATCCTTAGCCTAGAAGAACATAAAAGAATTTAGACACACAATTACTAGGGTCTGCCACAAAACAGACTTCTACAAAATCATTTTGAAAACTCACATATGATTTTACTGAATGTCTCCGTATGGCTGGATATTTGGTTCTCTCCAATGTTCTGCTGTTGTTCGCTATAATATAATAAACACCTTAATATTTTTTCTCCTAATACTTCCTATGATTTCTTTAGGATGAAATGCTAAAGATATCATTATTGAGGCAGAGAAAATATACTTTGTGGCGCAGACTGCTAAGCAGTACCTTAGAAAGGAGCTATAAATTTATGTTTTCCCAGGCCAGTGAATGTACAGGCTTATTTTCCCTACATGATTTTACTGATATTGGATTTAAATATTTTGTTTTGATCAATTTTGTAGTCTTTAAAAAGTGTCCTGTTTTAGCCTAGCATGTGATTCATGTCTGTAATCTCAGCTACTCAGGAGATGGAAGCAGGAGGACTGTGACTTCAAGGCCATCTCCAGCAATATTAGCAAGAATATCTGTAAAATAAATAAATAAAATTGAAAAAATAAAATAAATAAAAATGAAGAGCTGCAGATGCCCCTTCGTGCACGAATGGATGAAGAAAATGTGGTATATATACACAATGAAATTTTACTCATCCATTAGAAAGAATGATATTGTACAATTTGTAAGGAAATGGAAAGACCTAGAAAACAATTATGTTAAGTGAATTAAGTCAGGCCCCAAGAGACAAAGGATGCATGTTTTTTCCTTGTATGTGGAAGCTAGATTAAGTTTATAAACTTAAAAGTAAATGCCTTGAGTAGTAGACACATACATATGTTATTACTGAAGTATGGTAGATTCAAGGGAGAATTCAAATAGTGTAATTTCTTAGAAACGCAAAGTCACCAGGATGGTACCAAAGTCACCAAAAATGGTATGGTAGGGTCAAGGGGAAAGGGATAGATTAATGAAGAGAAGAGGAGAAGAATGCAGTCACGAATCCAATGCAGATCCTACAAAATTAGGAGGAGTGAGGAAAGAGGTGGGTAGGGGAGGAATGGATGAGGATGATGATGAAAGGGGTGACATTGGTCAAAATGCCTCATATTCATAAACTGCTTTCTTAACTGGCAACTCCGTTGTACAACTACTTAAAGATAATAAAAATAATAAATTAAAAAATGAAAGGTCCGGAGGACATAGCTCATGTGGTAGAACACAGGCCCTGGGTTCAATATCCAGTACCACTAAAGAAAAAAATCCTTGTTTTAATTCTCATCTTAGATTGCTTGGTCATATTTGCTATTTCAGGCACAATAGTTCAATGACTGTGCTTTGGGGAAAGCTTTTGTCTGGATTGCAATCTTGTGTTGTAAGGGTTCATTCCAACAAGCCTGTTGTTTTGCTGATCAAGGCATGAAAAGTACTAATTAACAGTGTTTACTCTTAACCACCAGCTCAAAGAATTTCAGGGCATTTTGACCCAGTTTATTTCACTGTTTATTGATAACAATGAGACTGGTAATCTCTGATAATAATAAGACTGATAATCTGCTTGGTGCCCCACACCTCCATTCCCACCAGAGTTTCAACTATTAAGTCTGGTCACATTTCATATAAACAGCTAGGTACCTAAGTATGAATACCTAAATATCTATTTGTAATTAATATTCACAGTAGCTGCTGCAGTAGCAGATCCTTATTACGTGAATAATTATTTTGTGCCCTGTAAATTGCACTATGTATACCTAATAAGTTCCCACATTTTTTAAGTAAAAAAGAAGAAGAAATTATTTGGCTAAGCCAGTGAAGAATGATGACACATCATCTGAGAAACATGCACAACAGCTATCATGGCAATACTGTTTTATTATTATTTTCTGTTTATGTGGTACTGAGGAATCGAACCCAGGGCCGCATGTGTACTAGGCAAGCACTTTACCACTTAGCCACCTTCCCAGCCCCAGCAGTACTGTTCTGATATTTACTGAATATCTAGCTCATGAAAAATAGATTCTAACTCCCTGTTTAAATTTTCTTAGCCACGAAGGGTTAACAACTATTATTGTAACCAGAATAAAATCATAGTGCTACAAATCTAACAAAACATTTCAGTGATTTTAATATCTTTAAAGATCTGAATAACTATACTAAAGAGTGCAGGAATGACTTTCCTTGGATATTAGATTACTTATCTAAGTGCATTTTATGGGTTTGTAACCATTATAATCTTGCCTGGAAGTAATAAATAATTGCTAGCTCACAAAAAAATATTCTGAGTCTACACACATTTAATATATAGAAACAGTCAATAATGGTATTTTAGATATATTTGTGTTAAAACCTAGTTTCTAAAGGAAAGAGTATCAGTGAAATACCTAGTCATAGAGTAAACTTAGTTCTAAAACACAAAGTGAAACCATATGGCCACTACAAAAATATACTTATAGTTGTCGAAACAGTACAGGTGAAAACAATGCAGGTCAGGATACAAAGAAAATAGACACTACGTAGTAAGTGGCCAATTTAGCACTATGTAAAAAGGCACAAGAAAGTCATACCTTTACTTAATAATCGATACTTTTAAATCAAAATGTCTAAGCTAACAGTCCTACATGCAAGAAAACTGTATGCACAAAGGTATGTGTTGAGGCATTATCTGTAATTCTGAAAATTATAAGCAACTTAGACATCCAAACCTTGTAGGATTAAAAAATAACAAAGCCATTAAAACATTATTCAAGCTACACTATAGTTTAAAATAGAGTTTAATGAAGCTGTATAAAGGAATCAGGAAGATCTCTGTGTGTTGCTAATAGGATATTACTGAGAAGAGCAAGGCACAGAAAAGTTAGGTAGTAAGATAACTTGGGAGATTATAGATGTGTGTACCTATTTTCTGATATTTTTTCAAAACAAAAATGAGAAGACAAAGCAAGAAAAATGTTTTCCTAAAAGTGGAGGCATGAATTATAGAAAGCACAAAGATGGAGTCAGATCTTTCTGTTTGTTTGCATTTGTGCATGCGTGTGTGTGTGTGTGTGTGTGTGTGTGTGTTATGTTGGGGCTTGAATGCAGAGTGTAGGCACTATCCCTGAACTTTTTGTGCTCAAGGCTAGGATGTACTATTTGAGCTCCACTGACAGCTTTTTGCCGGTCAATGGGAGGTAAGAGTCTCTCAGATTCATCTTCTTGGGCTGGTTTTGAACCACAATCTCCGGAAGTGACATCATTCTGAATACATCTTGTTTCATACCTTTTCTTTTTTCCCATTTTGTGTAAAATATAGTCTTCAAAGACCCATATCTCCTGGTTTTTATAGTGTGGTGTTTTCTCCAGCACTGTCTGAGGATTGGCCTATGTAACCTATAGTATTTGCCAGGATTAATAACATGTAACCCCTGAGATTAAATTCTAAGAGACAATGTGGCTCCTTTTTCTGTTTCTCTCTCTCTCTCTCTCTCTCTCTCTCTCTCTCTCTCTCTCTCTCTTTCTTCCTCTCTCTCTTCTCTGAGTCTCCTCTCTCTCCCCCCTCCTTTCTCTCTCTCTCGGAACACTCATTCTCAGGAAAGTCCTTTGCCTTCCTTGAGTTCCATGTGGTGAGAACCAAGCCCAACAAGGGCCATGTGAGGGAACCATCTTGGAAGCAAATCCTTCAGCCCCTATCAAGTTTTTAATGACTACAGCACTGGCTATCTTGCCTGTGTTTCATGAGCCAGAACCACCCAGCTAATCTGCTTCAGATTCCTGACCCTCAGAAACTGTGAGATAATAAATGTTTGTTATTTTAAGCCACTATGTTTGTTATGTAATTTGTTCAGCATCAATGCATCACTAACACATATTAGAACAGAAGGGTTTTTTTTAATAATTTAAATACTGAATATCATCAAAAAGAAAAGATAGTCTTTAAAAATTAAAGACAAACTGATACAAATGAAGCTAACTACACAGATAATCCCAGTGCTTTATAAGCAGTATTTTTACTGTACATCCCTAGTGAGCTGGATCCTAAGGAAAAAGGTAACTGTGAGTAAATCTTAAATGGCATTCAGTGATCTCATTATTTCTAATAATGTTGATGTCATTAACCTGAAACTATTCTGTGTAGTAGAATAGAGCAATAGGTCATTATGTTACTATTATCAACAACCAAGATTATACACATCAGAGAAGAGATACAAATACATGATCAAATAAATTAAGTGAAAATCTTTTAATCTTTAGATTGGAAATCATATTTATTCATATTTTATTTTTCTTTTTCCAAAAATATCTTCCCTAATTCTGGGCATTGAAAAGACCTAAAAAGTTATAATATAATAGCAAAAAATACTTAGCATTTGGATGCCGGTGATTAAATATAATCTAAAGCAAACATGAAGAACTCCTTAGAGAAATAACTAATTCCATTTCCGAGACTGGATGAACCTAGAGTAGCCTAGCTTGTGAGCATTTAAGAGAGGAAATTAAGTACTCTAACAGGCTTGAAGTGTGGCTCAAGGGACACAGTATCTGTCTACTATGTATTATAGGCCTAGAGTTCAAACCCCAGGATGGCCAAAAATAAACCAAGGACTGAGGAGTCTTTTTTCCCCTACTACTGTTGTTCGAACTCAGATCTCACAGACACACTTGCCGCACACAGAATGAACTTTGTAAAGCCCTCTTACTGTCCCAAAGTAGAACAAGTTGAACTTCTGCAAGTAGAATGACTGAAAAGTGATATAGATAGATAGATAGATAGATAGATAGATAGATAGATAGATAGATAGATAGATAGATACTCACTGATATGTTTTGAAACTACATGAATCCAAATGCCACTAAAAAAAGAAAATTAAAAAAACCCTCGGGCTGGAAATATGGCCTAGTGGTAGAGTGCTCTCCTCATGTACATGAAGCCCTGGGTTTGATTCCTCAGCACCACATATATAGAAAAAGCCGGAAATGGCACTGTGGCTCAAGTGGTAGAGTGCTACCCTTGAGCACAAAGTAGACAGGGACAGTGCTCAGGCCCTGAGTTCAAGCCCCAGCACTGGCAAAAAACAAAACAAGGAAGCAAACAAACAAACAAACAAAAACTTCATTGGTCACAGTGGCGCTGATGCCAACTTTTACTAATTGTAAAATTGGCAAATAAAAGGGCTTCTCTTGCCTTTCCTGTGAAAACTATTTCAGAGCCTCCTGAGTTGCCAGAAACATTCATTATTATTAAAAAAAATCAAACTCAGCTGGGTACCAGTGGCTCACACCTATAATCCTAGTTACTCAGGAAGCTGACATCTGAGGATTGTGGTTCGAGGACAGCCCAGGCAGAAAGATGCATGAGACTCTTATAACTAATTAACTACCAGAAAACCAGAAGTGGCACTGTGGCTCAACGTGGTAGAGTACTAGCCTTGAGTAAAAGAGTTCAAGGACAGGGCCCAGGCCCAGAATTCAAGCCCTAGGACAGGCAAAAAAAAAAGAATAAGAATACTAATTCAAACTCAGAAGGAATAACAGAACCAGAAAAACACCATTTCATGAAGGAATAGTATAAGTTATGGAAAAGCTTTATATCTTCATCTAAGTGGTAGGTAGTAACATGACTGTATATAATACATAAATGTTTGTCAAGCTGTTTGCTTAGTATTTGTGACTTTCATAATAAAGAATACCTTGTTTAGGGGCTGGGAATATGGCCTAGTGGTAAAGTGCTTGCCTCATATACATGAAGCTCTGGGTTCGATTCCTCAGCACCACATACATAGAAAAAGCCAGAAGTGGCACCATGGCTCAAGTGGTAGAGTGCTAGCCTTGAGCACAAAAGTAGCCAGGGACAGTGCTCAGGCCCTGAATTCAAGCCCCAGGACTGGCAAAAAAACAAACAAGCAAACAGAAAAAAAGAATACCTTGTTTAACCTCAATTTAAAAACTATACTTCATTCATTTATCTATTTATTCAAGTTCTGGGGATGGAGCCTAGAGAGATTCACACATGGTAGGCAAGAGTGGTAACTCTGAATTACACTTCCAGCTCTTAAACACAATTTTTAAATCATTATCTTGAAGTGGTTTTACAAAAGATTTGCCATTTAACAAAGCAATCTATGAATAGAATGTATCTTGATGTTTGATACAATATATCTTGTCACCCTTTAACTGTTCTCACCCATCCCTCCCCTCCCACCTCTCCCCCACTCTTTTTAATTTTGTATAATATAACTTGGCTTCCTGTCTGCATTCTCCCCCTCTTCTCTTCTTCATTTATCTATCTCTTTCCTCTTTAATGCCAACCCACCCCTTTTGAGTATCCACATCCTAGTGTTTGATTTTGCTGAACCTTGGTTTTGGCTTTCTAAGGAATTAATTACACTATTTGAGATCTCCCGTAAACCTACAATATTTAAACTCAATTGGTAAAAATAACCCTTCTGGGGGGTGGGGATATGGCCTAGTGGCAAGAGTGCCTGCCTCATATACATGAGGCCCTGGGTTCGATTCCCCAGCACCACATATACAGAAAATGGCCAGAAGTGGTGCTGTGGCTCAAGTGGCAGAGTGCTAGCCTTGAGCAAAAAGAAGCCAGGGACAGTGCTCAGGCCCTGAGTCCAAGCCCCAGGACTGGCCAAAAAAATAAAATAAAATAAAATAACCCTTCTGCATTCCAAAGAGGGGTACTCTTGCCTTCCAATAAGTAAATACACAGTACCCTAGGAAATAGCATTACCAAAAAGTAAAGTGAATCTAATCTAGCCTCCAATGTAACAGTTTACAAGAAACAGAGGAACTGGTGAAAGGATACTATTTAGATACAACAGATTTAGAATAAGAAACATTCTGCAGAACAAATAATGCTTTCTTCCATGAGCAAAAGACACTGACCAAAAGAGGAAAGAGAGAGAAAGTGTCTTAGTCTGTTTTGTGCTGTTATACCAAATACCAGAGTGGATTGTAACTTACAATAAATAGATATTTTTCTTCCTAGAGGCTGCTGATGTCCAAGGTCAAGGGCCTTTATGTTCTATCATCCCATGGCAGAAGAATCAGAGAGAAAAGGCAAAAAAAATCATTCTTTTTTTTTATCAGGAATTCATTCTGGAGACAATGAACCAACCCAGTCTCATGCTAATTGAATTAATCCATAATTACTAAAATGATAAACTCTTATGGCCTAATCACCTAGACTGAGACCTCCACCTCCTAACACTGCTGTATTGACAATTAAGTTTCCAATATTGGGGGGGGGGCTGGCAAACCATAGAAGAAGGGTTATAGACTGAAAGAGATTTAAGAACTATAAATAAATTAGTTGGGTGCTGGTGGCTCACACCTGTAATCCTAGCTACTCAAGAGGCTGAGATCTGAGCCAACTGAGCAGGAAAGTCCACGAGACTCTTATCTCCGATTAACCACCAGAAAACTGGAAGTGGTGCTATGTCTCAAAGTGGTAAAGCTCTATCCTTGAGCAAAAGGAGCTCAGGGATGGCGCCCAGGCCCTAAATTCAAGCCCCAGTTCTCTCTCTCTCTCTCTCTCTCTCTCTCTCTCTCTCTCTCTCTCTCTCTCTCTCTCTCTCTCTCTCTCACACACACACACACACATACACACACACACACACACACACACACAACCAGAGAGAGAGAATTAATCAGCTCAGTGCAAGGGTACATGTCTGTAGTCCCTGCTCATGAGATAATTATTTGAACTCCTGAGTCAGACCAGCTTAAGCAACAGAACTGATGCCATAGAGAAAGAGACAGATTAATCTAAACAATATATGGACATTCTTTGGGTCTTGGTTTGAGTACACCAATTGTAGGAAACCATTTATGAGACAATCAGAAAAATTTGGATGCAAAATGATGATATTCAAGGTCGCACAGCCAACTAGAATTGCAGCCATGTAGCAGGCAATTCTCTCTACCACTTGAGCCAGTTTCACTTCCAGCTTTTCCTGATTAGTTGGAGATAAGAGTCTCATGGCCTTTCTTGCCTGGGCTGGCTTCAGGTCAATCCTCAGAACTCAGTCTCTTGAGTAGCTAGGGTTATAGGAATGACCTTCTGGTACCCAGTTTATATGTGCTTTTTAAACAAGTATATATTCATACATATGGTATAATACTTGGGGAATTTATTCCATGGTATATTTACATTTTGCAATTTGCTTTGTTCACTCTGAAATTTGTCTTAGAAGTCATTCCCTATGAAAACATGTAGTTCATTCTTTTTAGCTGCTGCATAGTATTTCCCAGTATGTATTTAACATGTTTTATTTCTGTTGCATTGTCATTATTAGTAAAGCTCTGTGGTTAACATTTATGTTGCTATCTCATTGTACTTGTTTGAGAATGTTTCTTTAGAGCAGATATACCATAGTGAAAATGCTGAGTCAGAAAAATGCACATTTCAAACATCTTATTAGATGTTAAAATGTGTTTTCTGAAACAGCTCAAAGTATAATTCCAGTTTCCAGTGTACTGGGAAAGTGCCAAGGCCCTTCTTGCTACAGGACAACCTATGGCTACATTCGCCTGAATTTCCCATCTGCCAACTGCTATAGATTCCTTTTCTTCTTGAAGACAAAATCTCACAGTGTAGCTCAGGCTGGCCTTGAACTTGAGATCTAAATGTCTCCACCTTCTGAGTGCTGGTATTACAGGTATGAGCCACCATACCCACTGCTCTGGGCTCCTTTAGCAGCAAGAGGAGAGAATTGTTCATCTCTCTCACACCACCCATCACCAAGCACCTTCCACCCTGAAGGTACCAGTGCCAAAGCACCCTCTTGAGTGTTGCCATTCAAATAGCAGCAGTATTCATGGTATCTGAGAGAAGAGTTTCACACAAACTGAGTGGACTTGTTCTTCAGTTCCTCGTGACAACCCTTAGTAACTCCTGGAAATGATTAGATGCACTTTGTGGGGATCAGAGGTCCTTGCCTGGCCAGGTGGCAGGGTAATTAGTTCATTCCTAGCTTTTGTTTTAGGCATGGTTTGGACCTAGTTTCCCAGGGGAGTAGCAGCTGCAGGGAAAAGCTAAACAGCCTCTTTCCATTATTCCTAGCACTGAGATTCATGCTATCTTTTGCACATGGATTTATGGGGGGAGGGGAATTTTCAGGCAGAGGAAACAGCCAAGGCAAAGGATTGGAGATGTTAGTGTGTTTCTCATGTGAAAAGAGTGGTAACAAAGCTACTTGGAGCAGAGACAGTTAAGGCAGAAAAGAGGAAATGATGTCAGAGAGATAATGATGGGGATGGAGACTACATCAGCTTTCCCAATTCACTTCCTGCTCAGGCGTTGCTTTAAATCTCACAGCTTTCTGACCATGCTGTTGGTTTCTTTTGACAATTTAAGTCTCTCACAAACCATAAAAAGCCTTAGATCTGTTTGCTTCTAGACTATTCAATGTGCTGTAACCATACCCAAAGTTCTTTTCTATAGTTGTGAAGTCTGCTTTATATATGTACCTGCTTTCCTACTCCTGTGGTTTTCTCTCAAATTAATGCTGGCTATATTGATGCCATTTCAGTCAACAGGCTTAGATGAGAAGAATGCCATCTCCCATAATCTGATTTTTGCTTCATGTCAAAAGTGTGTGTGTGTGTGTGTGTGTGTGTGTGTGTGTGTGTGTGTGTGTTGGTACTGGGACTTAAACTCAGGGTGTAAACTGGCACTCTACCACTTGAGCTACAGCTCCACTTCTAGCTTTTTGGTGGTTAATTAGAGATAAGAGTCTCATAGCTTAGTCTGCCCTGGGTGGCTTTGAACCCTGATCCTCAGATCTCACCCTCCTGAAAAGCTAAGATTGCAGGAGTGAGCCATGGGTGCCTGACTCTGAGAGGGTTTTAATGGGCCCTTATGTCAAGTGGTCAAGCAATCCCTAATCAGCACCTAGGAGCTACTACTGTTCCAGCTCAGTCTGGCTTGCCACTTTTCTTTCGATTTGCCTGGTAATACACAAGAACACACAAATGGGTTTCAATGGTGTCTTAGTTACAGAGACTAAATGAGCCAGATCTGCATGGATCATACCAAGTAACACCTAACCTGAGGAGCCAGCTCCAAACTGTAACCTAACAGCTTTCTAGGACATTCCAGAAGCCTGTAGCTGTACCCTAGCTGGGAAAGTGAGGAAGGCCAAACAGATTGCCCTCCCTACAGTGGGGGAGTTGAGTGAGAAACAGTCTTGTGGCAGTCTCCCACAAGATAGGGAAAAGAAAGTGCCTGTAGCAGCTCCCTCCTTATCTCCCCTTGTTCCAGGAGCAATCATGGGGCACATAGCCAAGACTGCTCAGACTTCAGTCAAGCCTTGTTCATGTGGCCTACATGAAGACGTACAATGTCACCAGCATGCCCCCACAACACCATCCCCCTCCCACTGAATTGCATAAAACTGATCTTTGACATCTCTCATTCTCAAAAGACAGAAATTGTCTGCTTTTCTAACCTTTTATCCCCTGATTTCCTTCTTTTACACTTAAACCAGCTAGTTTTAGCAAGGGTGCGTGCTCTCTCTCTCTCCTCTCTCACTCTCGCTCTCTTTCTCCCTCTCTCTATCTCTCTCTGGTAATACCTCGCTAAACACAACAAATAACCAGCAGAACATACCTAGCTTTGCTTTTCCATCCTCTTTCCCTAAGGCTATCGGCTCCAGGAGGCTCACGGTCTAGCTGCCACTTTATCACAGGTGGCATTTTAATCAAGAATTGGGCTACTTTTGAACACGGCTCTCCATCTTTCTAACTTCCAATATCAGTTCCCTCACTGCCCACTGGCTCAAACACATTGAAATGTTTGTCATTGATCATTTTACAGTACTGGGTGACTGACCAAGGCAATAGAGCGGTCCTCCTCCAGGCAGCTACTCAGAATCCCTAGTTGACAAAGGCTCTACTGTCTTCAACACCCTTGAGGGCAAGGGGCACAGCCATCTCCATCCTGAAGAGGGAGAAGATCAGGTGAAAGTATGCTTGGAAGTTTTGTAGGAACAGGCTGAAAGGAATAGGGAACTGAATATGGAATCTGGTCTCATTCTATTGCATGTATTTTCATCATATGGATGCATTTTACTGCAAGGAAGGCTGAGGAAAACACGAATCAGGTGAGCAGCTAACATGAATTGTTGCCTATGAGGTTTTGGCCCGAAAAATTGGAAAGAATAGAGTTACTATATATCAAGATGGAAAACTATCAATAACAAGTATGGGTGTGTGTATGTGTGTGTGTGTGCACGCACCAGTACAAGGGCTTGAACTCGGGGCCTAGATGCTGTCCCTTTGCTTTTTCTGTGCAAGGCTGGCACTCTACCCCTTGAGCCACAACTCCATTTCTGGCTATTTGTTCATTAATTGGAGATAAGAGTCTCACAGACTTTCCTGCTCTAGCTAGCTTCCAATCTTGGTGCTCAGGTCTCAGTCTCCTGAGTAGCTAGGATTACAATGTGAGCCTCCAGTGGCTGGCTCAATAAGAGTTCTTGAAGTGCCTATGAACATCCACATGGAGATATCAAATAAGCATATAGATATATGTAGGGCTACCATCCAAAGGAGTGGCAAGAATTGAAAATACATTTTTAGGGCTCCACAAAGCATAGACAATTTTTTGTGCCAATCCCGAGGCTTGAACTTGGGGGCTGAGTGCAGCCCCTGAGCTTTTGTGCTCAAGGCTATCACTCTACCACTTGAGCCACAGTGCCACTTCCTCCGTGTGTCTCTGTGTGTGAATGTGTGTGTCTGTGTGTGGGTGTGGGAGAGAGAGAGAGAGGGAGGGAGGGAGGGAGGGAGGGAGAGGGAGAGAGAGAGGGAGAAAGGGAGAAGGAGAGAGGGATAGGGAGAGAGGGAGAGGGAGAGAGAGAGAGCGAGAGAGAGAGAGAGAGAGATTCTTCCTATTTGTGCTTCTCTTTGTTGCTGGGATAACAGGCCAGTGCCACCATGTCCAGCATTTGGTTGAGAAGAAATGTCGAAAACTTTTATGCATCACTATCTCTGAATCTCCACCTCTCAAGTAGTTAAGATGACAGACTTGAGCTACTGTACCTGCTTGTAATTTGTTTTGAAGACGGGGTCTTGCTATCTTTGCCTCAAACTCAAGATGCCTTTTCTGCCTCCTGAGTAGCTTGAATTAGAGGTGTGTGACACTCCATCTAGCTTGATTTTCCTTCTTTCAGAAGTACTTTTTTAAACCATTTCTTTCAAGGAAATTCTGCCAGCAACAAATTACTTTAATGCTTATTTGCCTAAGAAAAATCTTCATTTCCCTTTTACATCTGAAGAATAATTTTTTCTGAATACAAAATTTTAGGTTAGTGGGGTATTTTTCTTTCAACACTTTTTAATATTTCACTCGGTTCACATGAGTTGTGAAAAGAAGTCTTATGTAACTTTTAATCTTGTTCCTTTAAAGGTAAGATGTTTTCCATGTGGCTCCTTTCAATATTTTGAACAGTGACTATGATATGTGTTGATGCAATTTTTGGGGGGTTTTAATCCTACTTACTGTTCTCTGAGCTTCTTGAATCTATACTTCAATGTTTGTCATTAATACTGGGAATTCTCAGCCATTATTACATCATATATTTCTTCTGTTCTTTTTTTCCTCTTTTTTATGGTATTTCCAATATGTGAAAGTTAAGAGTTTTTGTAATCATTCCACAATTCTTAGATAAGCTTTGGTGTATTTTTATTCATTTTTCTTCTTCTCTTTGCATTAAAGTGGAGTTCAAACTTGGGTCCTGATAAGTTCTCAGCTTGCTTTCTTAGCTGTTCCTCTGCTACTTGAGCTGCACCTCCAGCCCTGTTTTATGCTGGTTATTTTGGAGACGGAATCTCAGAATTTTCTGCCCAGGCTGGCTTTGATACTCCTCCGGATCCCAGCCTCCTGAATAGTTAGAATTACAGGTGTGAACCCTCAGTGACATGTTGCATTAAATGTATGTGGGGGGGCACATGTGTGCATGGGTGCCAGTCCTAATATTGAATTCAGGGCCTGGGCACTCCTGAGTAGCTAGGATTATGAGCATGAGCTACCAGCGCCCAGTTTGCTTTAATGTTTTGAAAGTTACTGCTGACATATCTTCAGACCCACTGATTACTTTCCCTGAGCCTTAACTGGCCTGCTGATAAGTCTAACAAAAGCATTCTTCATTTCTTTTGCAATAATTGCCTTTGGAGACCTTGCTCTATCATTAACTTACACCTCCACACCAGATACACTGCTTTTAAAAAAAAATTCTAGCACTTTTTTCTTTCTTTTTGGTTGGCAGTATTGGGATTTGAACTCAGGGTCTCAAGCTTTATCTCTTAAACTACACCCCCAGTTCTGTAGCATCAATTTTTTTCTTTTTTGGCCAGTCCTGGGCCTTGGACTCAGGGCCTGAGCACTGTCCCTGGCTTCCTTTTTGCTCAAGGCTAGCACTCTGCCACTTGAGCCACAGCGCCACTTCTGGCCGTTTTCTGTATATGTGGTGCTGGGGAATCGAACCTAGGGCCTCATGTATACGAGGCAAGCTCTCTCGCCACTAGGCCATATCCCCAGCCCCTGTAGCATCAATTTTTGATACTTAGTATTTCCTAAATTTTGTTTATATTACTCATTTGTTCTTGTATATCATCTCCTTTTTAAACTAGATCCCTTAGCATATATTAATCATAGTTCTCCTGGTAATTCCAACAGCTCTGTTGTGTTTTGGTCTGGTTCTGACGCTTAGTTCTTAGCTCTTCAAACTGTGTTTTTAAATGTTTTAGTATGCCCTTTTAAAATTTATTTATTGTTATTGTGAAGGTGATGTACAGAGGAGTTATAGTTACTTATGTCACATAAAGAGTATATTTCTTGTTGAACAATGTCACCCCTTCCTTTGTTCTCTCCCATTTTCCCCTCCCATCCCCACCCACAAGTTGTATGTATAGTCCATTTTCAACACAGGGTCTAGTGAGTATCACTACTGCACAAGTTCACCTTTCGTCCCTCAATTTCTGTGCCCCCTTACCTCCCAGAGGCAAATAAACAAACAAGACAAAAGGAAATGAAAACAAAAACAGCAACAAAACAAAAATAACTCTCTTGTTTCCACTTCCTGAAGTTCATTGCAATAAATATTATTTTATACAATCAGATGCACATAACTATTGTACTTATGTGATCCTAAGAATAGCTTGCTTTGGTCTCACTCTGTGTGAATAACTAGAAACCTGTAAAATTGATCATGTTCCAGTGGATATTTTTTCTTTTGCCATCCAGTATGTTTACTTGAGCATTGGCCAATAGACTTGAAAAAAATGTTCAACATTTCTGGCCATAAAAGAAATGCAAATCAAAACAACATTGAGATTCCATCTCACTCCAGTTAGAATGGCCATTATCAAGAAAACTAAGCTGGGTACCAGTGGCTCATTCCTTTCATCCTAGCTATTCAGGAGGCTGAGATCTTTAGGGTGTGGAAATCGTGGTGGTGGTGGTGGGGATTCTATAGCTCTCAGTGTTTTAGTGAGCCTACATAGCTAACCAGCTGGGCCATGAACTTACTACATTTTCCCCATTCCTACTCCCACTTTAGGTAAGACTGAAAACTAGAGGGGCCTGGAGTTGGATATCCCCCTCCCCAATGTGGAAGGCCTTGATGAAATTGTTTTACTAACTGGAGCACTTTGTTTTGTGTTTATAATTTTGTATTATCTTTCAGTAGTTGTACAAAGGGCTTTCAGTTCAGCATGTCAGTTTATGACTATAATACATCTTCAAGGTCACCCCCTCCATCATTTCTCCCCATCTCTTCCAACCCCATGCTGGTATACTTGGTTAAAGAGGACAGAACACTCCAAACATATTTACACACACACGTGCACACACACACACATACATACACACACATACTCTAAGAAACTGGGAGATTCCTGGAGAAAAATCTGGTCTTGCCCCTGGAGATTTTAACTCCCAAGCTTGTCATCCCAGCCCCCAGCAATTCATCAATTACAGCAGAAATTTTCCTATCCTGGTTTTGGCTCCAGCTGCAGGCTCTCTCCTAAGACTTCTGCTCCCGTAATCTCTCTCTCTCTCTCTCTCTCTCTCTCTCTCTCTCTCTCTCTCTCTCTCTCTGTGTGTGTGTGTGTGTGTGTGTGATCTTTGACTCTAATTTGGGGGAGGAGGACAGCAGTTAGCCCTCTGACTTCACTGTTCTGAAGAATCTGAGTAGTTGTTGATTTTGTAGTTTGTTCTGTTTCTGTTGGTGGTGGTGTTAGGTCAGAAATAATGACCTCTAAGCTTCAAAAACTGGAAGTCAGCATTATCTTATAATTCCAAAAGGTTAAACACATGTCAAATATGCTTTGGTAAAGGGTTGGTTGTCCGATTATGCAGCATCCACCCATTCAGCTGAGCAAAAACTTCAGTTCTAAATGTCCTGATGTGGAATGCTCAGCAGGATAATTTAAGCAAAAAGAATCAGAGGTACAGACAAGAAAGAGCATGCTAACATTTGTTGAATGTTCACTATAAAGGGAATGAACATTTCTTTGAAAAACAGGTATGCATACACACCTACCATTCTTCAGAATAAATTTTTAAATGAAGTTTTGAAAGATTAGTAGAAAATACACCAATATCATTGTAATCACATTTTCACATTATAGCTTTTTGGGGGTCGGTCATGGGGCTTGAACTCAGGGCACGGGCTCTGTCCCTAAGCTATTTTTTGCTCAAGACTAGCTCTCTACCACTTTGAGCCACAGCTCCACTTTTGGTTTACTGGTAGTTAATTGGAGATAAGAGTTTCATAGACATTCCTTCCCAGGCTGGTTTTGAATCTCAATCCTCAGATCTCAGCCTTCTGAGTAGCTAGGATTACAGGTATGAGGTGCCAGCACCAGGCTGTAGGAAATTTTTGCCCCTCAAATTTCCAAACTTCTCTAATTTGGTTATATTCTTTGTATAATTAGGTCTTTTTTTCCAAAAAGATTGTTCTTACAAATAAATCCGGAGCAAATATACAAAAATGACAGTGGTCACTGGTTTTGATGGTACAAATAAGGAATGTGTCTCTCCTATTTGACAGATGCTTTATAATGGCATCATATTACATTTACAGTACTATTTTGTGTGTGACACCTAGACAAGTTTAGTTTGGTTTAAGTCTCTAGTGTCCAGATTATATAAGCTAAAGTAGAAAGCCTTTTAACAGAATGGTGATTGAGCCAGGCTTCTTCTGCTCATTACACCACCTGTTTCCCAGCCATTTATAGCACACGTTTAAACGTTGTCATATATCACCATTGCAATATGCAATCCTATGTTTGCTGAAGAGCTTGACCAAGCAGAAAAGGCTGAGTGCTTAATCAAACTGAATGAACAGGCAGCCACGAACAGCAGCCTGTAGAGCTGGCAAACCCTGGAGCAGATATGAGAGATGCGTGCTCAACCACCCATCTCAATCCCCCAAAGAAGCAAGAGGTCCTGCAATGTACCCAAACATATGAAGATGAAAGGAGAAACTTGGTACTAGACAGCTGATAAATTACAATTTGCATTTTTTCTCAAAAGAATAAACTGAAAAGAACTAAAAAAGGATCACTGCTTTTAGCAATAAAACATGCAATGTTTAGAATACAAAAATAAATAAACATACCAAAATCTTACCAGCACCAAGAAAGCCTTCTTGAGTCAGTAAAATGTTTGAAGTGCAGAATATCTTTAGAGAAATAGCACTGGATGAACACACACACACACACCAGAGAGAGAGAGAGAGAGAGACAGTGACAGAGACAGAGAGACAGAGAGAGGGGGGAGAGAAAGAGAGAGAGATCCTGAAACATGGATTTCTAACTTTGGTGGTAGTGTACCAACTTGTGAGTTACCTCTTCAAACAGACTCTTAGAGTTTCTTCCCTTGATTCTAGAAAGTTCTATGTGGAATAGAGCCCTCAGATCATTGATATGCTGGTTCAAAGAACTTTAGAAAAAAATTTCTTAAGTGTGCCTGGATTGGAGCTTGAATTTGGGGCCTCTTGCTCTCATTTGGCTTTCGAGTATACCTTTAGTTCCAGCTTGTTGCTTGTTAATCAGAAATAAGAAACTCATGGATTTGTCTGCCCCAGCTGCCTTCAAACTGTGATCCTCCTATCTCAGCCTCCTGAGTAACTAGGCATGAGCCACCAGCACTGGGATAGAGAAATTAATAAGAATGACTGAGCAGCTGTTCCATTTTATTTTATTTTATTTCACTTGTTTATTGACTTATTTATGACATGGAATCTCACTATGTAGCACAGAATAACCTGAAATTTGCTGTGTAGCTCAAGCTGGTCCTGAACTTGCTATCCTCCTGTCTCAGTCTCCATACTGCTGAGGTTACAAGCCTGTTCCATCCTGCCTAGCTCACTGAGAGTTTAATATTTATATTTTTCTAAAATATTCAAAACAACTATATTAAGAAGTTGACTGTAAATAATTCCCATAATGTGGTTGATAATGTGGATTTTTCTCCCTTTCCTGCAGTGATAGTGCAGGCATCAGATTCAAGACATTTGTTGCTTAGAGTACCATGATCTATTTTAGGGAGATCCAGATTAATGCTGTTCTACTATATAAATTGGTAGTACATGAGTATATTTGTTTGTGAAATGTATTTGCTTTTTTTTACTAGGATTCATAATAGTATTACCAGATTAGACGTTAAAGAAAACTCTTGCAAAAAGAAAGATGTTGAAAATTTGCATTTTTAAAATAAAATTTCCAACCTGGGAAGTGGAGGTGTGGCTTGAACAATAAAGCATCAGCCTTGAGCAAAGAAAACCACACAAGAGCACAAGGCCCTGTGTTAAGCCCCCATACCTGCCCTAAAACAAAACAAACAAAAATAAAAATCACAACTTCCAGTTTGGCCATGAAGAAATAGGAGTGTGTAGTATCAGGCAGAAAGCAAGGATTGATTCTAGGCTGCAATGATACAGAAAAAAAATGTAGCCAGACTTTGACTTGATGCCTGACTTAAATTACTAAGTGGTTGGTTCTGGTGACTTCAGTATGGTTTTGATTATGACAAAAATGATTGAGAAAATCAGATTGTTTTCACTGTCCACAATGAGTTACAAGACTTATATTTTTAGCTATGTAGCACCTGGGAAATTCAGAATCTTCCAGACAACACTAGGCAGAAATCAGCTATAACACTGTTAAGAAGCAAGAAATTTATGAGAACTAGGGTCAGGAGTGAGGCATAATTTGTGCTAGAAAGAGATGATAATAAGCTCCCACTGAGAAAATAGGTACTTCTCAAACCTAGACAAAAGAAGCAAGACTATGCTTCTGACTAAAAATGAAAGGATCAGATTATTTTGCACGGTGGTGGTTTACCTCAGAGATAGAAAAGTGAATCCTTCAAATTTTAAATCAAAGCCAGAAGATCCAAAAATTCAAGAGTAAAAGGACTGACAGAATGCCTTTAATAATAACTAATAGATGCTTTGGTAAAATCTTCAATGCTTCCTGTTGGTGTAATGCCAGATTGACTTAGAATCAACTTCTGCAGATCAGCCAGCCCACAAATGATCAGAATACCTGTTAGTACCAAACTGTTAAGCCAGGTGCCGTGGCTTACACTTTTAATCCAAGCTACTCCAGCAGATCATAGTTCAAGACCAGCCAGGGTAAAAAGTCAGTGAGACCTTAGGTCAACCAATGGCTGGGCATGTGACACTTGCTTGCCACCCCAGCTATGTGGGCCATCCTGAGCCATAAACATGAGCCACTCATTGAAAACAAACTAAAGCAAAAGGGCTGGGGATGTTACTCAAGTGGTAGAGTATCTGCCTAACAAGCATGAGGCCCTGAGTTCAACCCCAGTACTATAAAAATAAATGAAAAAGTACTTTGTAGTTAAATAGCTGTCCATTTTCTAGGCTTCTCTGTGGCCTGTCATCTATGGAAGTCTCAACCTAAAGCCTCCCAGCTGGCTCCTTCTGCCCTTTTGCCTCTGACCTTCTGCTTCTGCCCTGTGTTTCAAGAGCCACCGTCTGGTGCCCTGGTTTTGGGTCTCATCAGTCACCTCATTAGCTTCCCAAAGTTCTTTAGAAAAGCAAGATAAAAATGATGTTACCAAGCATTGGTGGCTCATGTCTTGAATCCTAGCTACTCAGGAAACTAACTTTTGAGAATCACAGTGTGGAGCCAACCCAAGCAGACAAATCCAAGAGACTCTTATCTGCTATTCACCAACTAAAAGCCAGAAGTGGAAGTATGACTCAAGTGGTAGAATGCCAGAGTAAGCTTGAAGCCCTGAGTTCAAGCCCCTATACCAGCACAAAAGAAAACAAAAATTCCCCTTGCCCCATGTATGTTATTTTCTTGTGTCAGACTTCCTGTAATGATAGTATGCTATACTCAATTGGTTATAGGGCTTGAATTCAGACCCTGGGTGCTGTCCCTGAGCCTCTTTGTACTCAGGCTAGTGCTCTACCACTTGAGCCACAGCACACTACTGGTTTTCGAGTGGGTAATTGGAGAGGAGAGTCTCTCGGGGACTTTTCTGCCCAGGCCGGCTTCAAACTGCAATCCTCAAATCTCAGCCTCCTGAGTAACTAGGATTACCAGCATGAGCCACCAGTGCCTGATTATAATTGATTTTAACCAAAAGGCTGAGAAGCAACTTTTGTGTGTGCTGATACTGGGGCTTGAACTCAGGGTCTATGTGCTGGCCCTCAGCTTTTTTGGTTCCAAGCTAGTGCTCTACCACTTGAGCCATATATAACTTCTGGGTTTTTGATGGTTAATAGGAGATAAGATTTTCAAGAACGTACTGCCTAGGCTGTCTTTGAACCTCAAACCTAAGATCTCAGCCTCCTGAGAAGCTCAGATTACTACAAGTATGAGTCATGGGTTCCCGGCTAAGAAGCAATTTTTAATGAGCCTATGAACATCATCATGGATTGGAACATTGTTTATAATTATTACAATATATCTATTTATTATCATTACCTTTTCCCTCTGAACAGGGACAAATTGGGTACTGGTGACATCTGACACTTATACATACTGGGGAGCCTTCTATAGGAAAAACATTTCAAAATTACAAATGCAAAGTTAGATACAAAAGGGAATATTTGCAATGAATAAAAGGAATCACCACACAATTACAACTAGTCAAACTTCCTTTTTCTTTTTCTTTTTCTTTTTTTTTTTTTGCCAGTCCTGGGGCTTGGACTCAGGGCCTGAGCACTGTCCCTGGCTTCTTTTTGCTCAAGGCTAGCACTCTGCCACTTGAGCCACAGCGCCACTTCTGGCCATTTTCTATATATGTGGTGCAGGGGAATCGAACCCAGGGCTTCATGCATGCTAGGCAAGCACTCTACCACTAAGCCAACTTCCCAGCCCAAACTTCCTTTTTCTTATTAGAGAATTTTGTTTAGCTTTACAACTTGTCTCAAGCACATGACCAAGATTGAAAAAATTGAGGCAACTATCAGATTTCTTTCATATATGAGCTGTGTACTCTTAAGACTTATGTAGTTACTTTGATTTGATAATACTCATTAACTAGCCTGTCCCTAGTGTTCTCCTTCTTGCAATGGCAATATTATTGGGTGGTAAGTGAGCCCTACAACCTGACTTAAACTGACTGATCTATTTCAGATGCTGGTGGCTCATGCCTATAGCTATTCAGCTATTCTAGCTATTCAGGAGGCTGAGATCTGAGGATCATGATTTGAAACCGTCTGGTGCAGGAATAAATAAATAAATAAATAAATAAATAAATAAATAAATATTGACTAGCTAGTCTCCCTGAAGTAATCAGGTATGGGGGGGGGCAATTTTACTTTAGACCCGTATATCCCTGCCTCCCTCACCAGAACACAGGAATGATTCAAGGTTAGGGTTATCCCTGTGTCCTTCAAGCGCTTAGCTGGAACTAATTCAGTTTCAGGTAGGTTCCCACAGAGCAATCATGGAACAAGATGGACAGATGATTTCTAGCCATGTAAGCACTGGCATCTAAAATTCAGCTGATTATCATGATCAATATCATGTTATCAACTGCCATCTTTTATATTGTCCCTCATTCTCTTCTGCTGTGCCTGTAGTCATGAAGGGAGATAAAATGGAACCATCTTAGATTCCTAGTTGCTGTACTTTTATATTAACACTTCTAAGTCATTGTAGACTCTCTCCATTCTATTCAATCTCCAAGTCTTCTCTAAGGGACATATTATCAAGGCTCTTGCCCATTCTGTATTTGTTTGGCCATTTGCCCAGAAGGTATTGCTACAGATATGAAATATTTAACTCATTTTCTATAGAATTTCTTTGAAATCTCTACCCCTGAATGTATTAAATAACATCAATTTACCCAGGAAGTTCTGTGTGTTCTCTAAAATGTGTCTTAGTAAAAAATGTCTATACTCATCAAATATTTCTGACACAGTGGATGAGATTGTAGTGGAAAGATTTTGTGAGAAAATGTAGTATAATAAGGCATTTCAAGGTCTGGTGCTGGTGGCTCCTACCTGTAATACTAGCTACTCAAGAAGCTGACATCTGAAAACCACGGTTCAAAGCCAGCCCAAGCTGGAAGAGTCAATGAGACTCTCATCTTCGAGTAACCACAAAAAGCTAGAAATGGAGTTGTGGCTCAAGTGGTAGAGCAATAGTCTTGAGCAAAATTGCTCAAGGACAGTGTTCTGGCCCTGAGTTCAAGCCCCAGCACCAGCATAAACACACAAAAAGGCTCTTTGCTAATAATGTAGAAATAGGAAGTAAAAACTAGTCTTAAAGCTAAAGGACAGAGGTTACAGAAGAGAAACCAAAACAAAGGAAGTAAGAAAAATGCCTGCACTGTATGAATTTTAATTGGAGTTGCACAGTGGCATTGAACTTATTCTAACTCAGAACTGTTTCTTTCCTATCTCATTGATTAGGTGGAAGGAGGGGCCTGTCTTGTTGGCCGTGCCCACTCTGAAGAGCTAGACTCAAAGTTTTGATAGCTCCACAGAACTGCTGGTTAAAGTGTAACGTATAGATTCAGTCACAGGAAACTACCAGTGTTTGAATTCATTGAAGGAGTACTAAGAATTGAATCGATAACCTCACACATGCTAAGCACTCTTTCTACCACTGAGCTACATTCTATCCTTTCTTTTTCTGTAGAAGTAAAACATTCATAAAGTGTACCAACAAAACTATTTTTGTTAACATGTATTAGTTTTACAAGGGGGCTACATTGTTATATTTCTATACCCATAAACATCAACTCTACTCCTCTAGCATTACTCTGTCATCCTATTCTCCCTTAAAACAATTTCAACAGGTCTTACTATTCTACTTTCATACATGCAAATAAACTACATCGACCATATTCATCCTCATTCACCCACTCTCTACTCACTCTCACTGGTGCTCTCTTCTGAGCCTATTTTTCTTTTCCTGTCACTCATATTTAAACATTAATACATATTAATTGCCTCAAAAGGATATTTCAGATGTGCCCAATGTAACTATTTTTAAGTGTGGACCATTTAGTGGCATTAAGTGAATTTACAACATTGCATAACTATTACCATTTTCCATTTTCAAAATTTTCATCATCCCAAACAGAAGCTATGTACCCCTTAAGTCATACCTCCTCATTCTCCTCTCCCCAGTCTCCAGTAGACACTATTTTACTTTGTCTTCATGAATTTAACTACTCAAGGCACCATATGGAAGTGGAATCATATGTAGATTTTATGTCTGGCTTCTTTTACTTAATATTAACAAAATTCATTCATATCATAGTTTCTTTCCTTTTTTATTAAAGCTGAACATTCCACTGTATGTATAGTACATTTTGTTTATGTTTATTTGATTATACATATTCACCACCATGCATACCCAGCTTCCTTGGCCTAGTTTTTAAAAATATTATATTTGACACATTTGTATGCATAGTATGATAGAATCTTTATATAAATATATATATATATAATCTCCAGTTTTGCCAGCATCACTGATACTAGGAAAACATTGGAACCCTTGGTGAAAATCAATTGCCCACATAGAATTATTTCTAGTCTCTCTATTCCGCTTGGTACTCATTTTATAAGAGTACCAAATTATATTGATTACTGTAGTTTTACAATAAGTTTTGGAATCAGGAAGTAGAAACCCTCCAACTTTGTTCTCACTTTATAAGATAGTTTCGGCTATTGTGAGAAGAGGTTTTCTTATTATCATTTTGTCAATTTCTGCTAGTAGGAATTGCATTAACTCTTCAGTATTTAGTCTATGCTGCCCTAGCTAGCGTTAAACTATATCCTCCTGCTTACGGGTACATGTCAACAAGCTCAGCAATATCAAGTCTTTTTACCCTTGAGCATGAGATGTTTTTCCATTTATTTTGGTCTTTTTTTTTTTTTTTTGCCAGTCCCGGGGCTTGGACTCAGGGCCTGAGTGCTCTCCCTGAGCACTTTTTGCTCAAGGTTAGCACAATACCACTGGAGCCACAGCACCACTTCCAGCCTTTTCTATTTATGTGGTGCTGATGAATTGAACCCAGGGCTTCATGCATGCTAGGCAAGTTCTCTACCAGTAAGCCACATTCCCAGTCCCTTATTTTGGTCTTTATTTTAATGATGCTTTGTAGTTTTCAGTGTGTTTTGTTAAATTTATTCCCAAGTATTCTTTTTATGTTATTTGTAAATGGAAGTTTTGTAATTTTACTTTCATATTGTTTACTGCCAGTGGATGAAATAAAATTTATCTTAACATATTTGTCTTATATCTTGCAGTCTTGCAAAATGCATTTATTAGCTAATATTTTTACTGATTACTCAGATTTTTCTAATTATAGGAGGATCATGTCATATGCAAGTAGAGAGAATTTTATTGTTCCTTTAATTTTTTTCTCTACTGTGTTTAATTTTTTTCTTGTTATTATAAAGGTGATATAAAGAGGGGTTACAGTTACATAAGTCAGGTAGAGTACATTTCCTGTTGGACAATGTCACCCCTTCCCTTGCTCTCACCCACCTGTCCCCACCCAATGTTGTATAGTTCCTTTTCAACATAGTGTCTAGTGAGTATCACTACTGCAGCTGTATACCCTTTGTCCCTCCATTTCTGTGGTTCCCCCTTACCCTCCCAATGACAGATAAATGAACAAATAAGACAAAAAGAAAACAAAAACAATGAAAACACCTCTTATTTCCATTTCCTGAAGTTCATTTCAATAGATATTATTTTATATGGTCTGATTCTACTGGTGTTTTAAGTCAAGGGCCAGGTACTTGCAGGCACTCTACCACTTGAACAGTCTACAGTCTTAATAATTCCTTTCTTATATGGATGATTCTTGTTTCTTTTTCTTGCCTTGGTTAGTACAATGCTGAACAGAATTATTAAGCATGGACATAATTGTTAAAGGGGAAGTTTGATAGGGTTAAAAGGCTTATGTTCAGTCAGGATCTGGTGGCTCATGCCTGTGATCCTAGCCACTCCAGAGGCTGAGATCTGAGGATCTTGGTCAAAGGCAGATCAGGTAGGAAAGAACTCGAGATTCTTATTGCCAATTAACCATGCCCAATCGCAAAGTGGTGCTGTGGCTCAAGTGGTAGAGTGCTAACATTGAGTAAAAACACTCAAGCACAGTGCCGAGTCCCTGAGTTCAAGCCCCAGGACCAGCACGCACACACATGTCTCTGTGTGGATGTGTGGGTGTGTATCACACCTATTTATATTTCCTAGTGGATCCTGGACAAATCTGCCTTCCTTCCTTTCTTCTGAGCCGGCTTGAACTCCGGGATCTAGATATGGTTCCTTAACTTTCACTCAAGGTTGGCACTCTACTACTTGAGCCACAGCTCCACTTCCAGCTTTTTTCTGGTTAACTGAAGTTATTAAAAATGTCATGGACTTTCCTGCCCCAGCTAGCTTCCAACTGCAATCCTCAGATCTCAGCCTAATCAATAGCCAGGATTACAGGTAGTAGCAACCAGGGCTCAGCTACCCTTAGTCCCTGTATCTAAAATCAAGGGCAGTAATGACACAGGTCACAGGAGTCAAAAGACACATTAAGATGATGTATGCTGTACGTATGGTTGTTAGTGTCTGTTCTTTAGGTACTGGAGGCATGGAAATAACTATTAAAAAAAACACCAAATGGTAAAAGTTGTTAGGGATATGCATAATGTACTGTTGCTGAAACTGGGACTTGAACTCCATATTTGATGCTTTGCCTCATTGGCTGGAGCTCTACCACCTGAGCTGTTCCTCCAGTCACATAAATAATGTATTTTGGACATACGGTTAAAACTTAGTGGTGCTGTGGCTCAAGCGGTAGAGCGCTCGCCTTGAGCAAAAGAAGCTGAGACTAGTGCCCAGGCCGAGTTCAAGCCCCATGTGTTAACTCCCCTATTAGTAGCATAACTAAACTCAATACTATCCTATACAAAATAATAATAGATCTTGATTTATGGGATCTTACTATGATTTGGGGTGTACTTTGGTTGCCTGCAGACATTTTTAATTCAACAAGAAATTGGCAAATTAAAAAACTGTACTTATTTCCTCTTCACTTGGACATCCTACGTAAACTATAGAACCGTTGCAAGCTCTCTCTCCGTTTATTTTAGCCTAATAAAAATTTTCTCTGCAGCCTTGCACTTCGGATTATAGACGTGTTTAAAAAAAAGTCCCTGGCAGCGGATGGGTCTATCAGTCACTTCCGGGTTCTCACGCTGAATGGTGCAGATGAATTGGCAATCCTGCCACCTTTAATACTGCCTAGTTGCTGTGCGGTCCCCAGCCCTGTCTAACTTTCGCTTTTCCTGGTCTCCTCGGAGCGCTTCTATGGTCAAAAGTGGTCGGTTATAGTTAAGCGAGGCTTCCAGGAAGCCGCAGTGCTCCCAGCTGCGGCTGCTGCAAGATCCTGTGAATGAGCTCCTAGGAGCACCTCCCTCCGAGGATGGGAAAAAAGTCCTCTACTTCCCAACCCCCCCCCTTCTCCCGCCGCAGGAGATATGGCCACACCTTCCCCCTATCGGGGAGGAGCAGGTGGCCAAGCCCGTGGGACCTCGCGCCACCGGGCGCCGCCACCACCGCCACCCACAAGCCCTGGTTCGTTCTTGTCACGTGGCGCGAGTCAGCTGCGCGTTCGGGACCCCTCAGGCATCGTGGCGCGACCGCCGAGAGAGCTTGGTGGTCAGATCTCATCTTGCCGCCAGCCTCCCCCACCCTCCCTCCCGCCTCCCCATCCCGGAAAAGGGGGAGATCGGTGACGTCATCATCCGGGCATTTGTCGGCGGGGCCACAGTTCACAATGGAACAAAAACAAGCGGCCCTAGTCAAACTTAACGACGCGGCTGCGGCTCAGGCGGTTAACTATGTCCTAGCCTGTACACACCCAGTCAGTCCACACAGCCCAGCTGCTTCACCACCGTGTCACCCCACATCTCGGGCCTCCTTCCCTCTCTCCTCCCCCACTTCGGTCAGTCTTCGTGCCACCTTGGCCCTCGCCCCGCTTCGCAGCCTAGGGGTAAGGAAGACAGACTCTAGCTGTCAAGTGACCCTGCCTGAAGGAGCCAGAAGAGACTTCTCGCGGACAATCTTTACCGCATTGTCTGCCCCTCCCCCAACCCGGCTGGGCGTTCCAGGCGTCTTTAGGTCGGCAGAGCCGTTCTAAGCTCCAAAGGCCCGGGTGGGAGGGGCGGGGCGGGAGGGGTAGCTGAGTGGGAGGGGGCTAGGGGAGGTGCGAGGGGGCGGGACTTGGGAGGGGTGGGGCTTGAGGGGGGCGGAGACCCTCGGGGCTTTGGGCGGCGCTGGGGCTAGTGGGAGTCTGCGCTGCCGCCGCCGCTGCCGCCGACGCCGCCACCACCACCACCACCGCTGTAGCTGCTGCTGTCGCTGCCGTCGCCACCTCCACTGCTGCCGTCGCCGCCGCTGCTGCCGCCGCCAGTGGCAGAGCGGCTTTTTCTTTTCTTTCTTTTTTTTTTTTTTTGGCCTTGCCGGATCCGCCATATTGACGAGGACCCGTCTCCGGGGCTGCGGAAGGTAGTCTCCGCCGTCTCCCGGAGCTGCACCCTTCTCCTCAGCTGGCCCCGTCCGGGGCCTTCTAACCGTGTCGAGCCCCTCCCGTCTAGCGCTGCTCACGGGCCTCGCGGGAGCCCGCTGCTGCCGCCTCTCGCTTTCTCTCTCTCTCTCTCGCTCTCTCTCTCTCTCTCACGGGAGGAGGCGGCTGCTCTAGCGCCCGGTGATTCTAGTCAGTGTTGGGAGTGAACCGTGGCCAAAACGGCTGGGCCGGGAGCGGGGACAGGCGGCGACTAGGGGAAGGTGAAACTGCCGCTGTAGGAGGAGGAGGAGCAGGAGGAGGTGACGCAGGAGAAACGCACCGCCCGGAGCCTGACTGAGCTCTGCGAGAGCCCCAGCCCGAGGGGAGAAGGGGGAAGAGGGCCGCCGCCGGCCGCGGGGAGGAGGTGGCGGCTGCGGCCAGCGCCGCTTCGGGGCGGGCAGGGTGAGGAGCGGATTTCTGCTATCCGTGTGCAGCCTTTTTTGTTTT